>NC_134133.1:2332881-2452881 GCF_040939455.1 Microcebus murinus | reverse complement strand
CCTCCCAGAGTGCCAAGATTATAGGCGTGAGTCATCACACCTGGCCATCATTGCAATTTCTAAAGGTCTGATTTAAAACATTCAATTTGAAAATGAGGTTAGCCCAGATTTTGGAGAACTAAATAAAGCACAACCCTAATGTGAATGTATATACACACACATACGGTCAGTTATATTATTCACGGTCTATAAAGTTATAGAACACGTAATCATGTTCTATACAGTTATAGCAAACACTGATGAGGCAAATACCAAGTCACTGCTGCTAGGGAAACACAGGATCAGGCTCCTGCAAGCCTTTGCTCACAGTATTATGGTTAACTGATCAACATGTAGCTCTGTGCTACATGTTTTCTGCTTAAAGACACCTTATTGGATGCATAGCATTGGTTTGTTAGCATTGACCTCGCAGCCAATAGCATCATGACGCACCCCTGCACAGAACTTACCTGACACAGGTACCTGCTCAGCAAGGCACCTCGCAGTCTTCTCACGCACAGGGACTCAAGACACCGGATCAGAGCTGCGGTTGGGGACCATTTTAAACAGCAAAATCACCGGCGAAAAAGCACAAAAATGTGAAAAGCCCGGTGCGACGTAGACCTCGGAAGGAACCTGCATTAATATCGTGGGGACGGAAACAAGAAAGTCAAGGATCACCTCGTTTGGCCTCAGCTGGGAACGCGCACGTTGGGAGACTCAGACGTCTCTCGTCTTTGCACAAGCCTGTGATTGATCGCAAAGGTGCCTCAGTGTTGATCTGGGGGTCACAAACATGCATGCACACCGTGCACACACACACAGATGTAGTTACATACATGTGTATCTTATGCAACGGTGCAAGAAATCAGTTCTCTGTTTCCTGCAGGTACATACATGAAGGGAAGCAATTCTCTCCACCAGGCCTTCACATGAAACCGGGGAGCTGGGAGCAGGTGGAGTTTCCAGCACGGGCAGGAATGGTTTCGAGGCTGCAGAAGATGAAAACGGGCAGAGACTGGGATGGATCAACTGCCTAAGATTTAGGGCTCTCAGAGAGTGGCCAATAGAAAGTACCATTCTGCCCTTTCTTAAGGTACATCTAAGGCTTCCTGGTCAGGGAGGTGTGAACTTGGGCTAAGCATGTAACTGCTTCGTGCCTCAGTGTTCTCAAGTCTAAAATGGGATGGATTTCGGCCGGGCGCGGTGGCTCACGCCTGTAATCCTAGCTCTCTGGGAGGCCGAGGCGGGAGGATCGTTCGAGGTCAGGAGTTCAAGACCAGCCTGAGCAAGAGCGAGACCCTGTCTCTACTATAAATAAATAAAAAAAAGAAATTAATTGGCCAACTAAAAATATATAGAAAAACTTAGCCGGGCATGGTGGCACATGCCTGTAGTCCCAGCTACTCGGGAGGCTGAGGCAGGAGGATCGCTTGACCTCAGGAGTTGGAGGTTGCTGTGAGCGAGGCTGACACCACGGCACTCACTCTAGCCTGGACAACAAAGTGAGACTCTGTCTCAAAAAAAAAAAAAAATCACTAGTTTGGTTTTATTGGGCACTTTGGGCTTTAGAGAAGAGATAAAGTTTAAACAATCAAGTCTTTCTGGCTTCTTGCCTTGCACACCTGGAAGAACCAGAGGTAGCATTGCAGGTGAGTCACTGAGCTGCCTCTCGGCCCCGCAAAGTGCTAGTTTTGGTCCCAGGAAAGGGGCTCGGGGCATTTTGGGAGAGGGATCCAAGTGCTGAGAAGCCCGCCTGGGGCTAGGATGGGCTAATCACTGTAACTGCTCACTGAAGCTATTATACTCTCCAGTTATTTAGATATGAAGCAATTAATTTACCACTGGGGAACAGAGGTACTTAGTGAGGAATTAAATACCTTGCCTAAGGCCGTCCTTAGAATAAGGGCCGGGAAGCCGGTCTAATTTAGAGACTGCTCCATTCCAGATTCCAGGCCAACTCCAGGAAACTCCCCCAGGGGGTTGGATCTTGCTGAGCATGTGCTTCCTCGCCTAGCAGAGCCTCCTCAAAGAGCGACAGGGAAGAAGAGTCGTGGGGTTCCGGGTGGCAGGAGTTCTGTAGTCTATCCCGGTTCCCTTTTAGCCTTAATTGCTGGAAAGATCAGAGGCAAATTCGAGACTTGCCTATTTCAGTTTTTGTGGTATGCAGTTTTGGAATAAGCCTCATTCTTAGCTTCCTATTTGCATTTTTCTTTTCTTTTCTTTTCTTTTCTTTTCTTTTCTTTTCTTTTCTTTTCTTTTCTTTTTCTTTTCTTTTTCTTTGAGACAGAGTCTCACTCTGTTGCCTGGGCTAGAGTGAGTGCCGTGGCGTCAGCCTCACTCACAGCAACCTCCAACTCCTGGGCTCAAGCGATCCTCCTTCCTCAGCCTCCTGAGTAGCTGGGACTACAGGCATGCGCCACCATGCCCGGATAATTGTTTCTATATATTATTAGTTGGCCAATTCATTTCTTTCTATTTTTTTAGTAGAGACGGAGGTCTCACTCTTGCTTAGGCTGGTTTCGAACTCCTGGCCTTGAGCAATCTTCCTGCCTTGGCCTCTCAGAGTGCTGGGATTACAGGCGTGAGCCACCGTGCCCAGCACGCATTTTTCTTATGACCTGCCTACTTAAAAGAATGTTAACTTTCCTAACCTGCCTTTACCAAAGAATGATACTTTTGTACCAAAAAAATGTATTCTTAGAAAATGTATAAAACAGAAAAACAAACACAAAATTAGTAAAAATTTCATAGTCATACCCAGAGAGAACCATCATTTGTATTTTGGTTATCTTCTCCCTATACCCCAATGCCCTCCCCCACCCTCAACTCCAGGGGATAAGATTGTTTAATTTAGGCTGCTTCTATTTTTTTTTCCTTTTAATGAAAACAGTGTAATAAACACTTTTGTAGCTGAATCTTGATGCATGTATTGATTTTTCTTTCAGTTAAAATTCTTAGACGTTCTCATTGCCTTTTAACTTACACTCCATTTAATGTATCCTGTCAAGCACCCTTAAAGACTTTCTGGAACAAACTGAGACGCAGTTAAAGAGAGAAAGTCAGACAGGACTAATCTCTTGCTCAGCACAAGATTAACAGCAGCGAACCACCCTTACCACCCAGGTTTTCTCTGGGGACTCAGTTACGTGATTAGGTTTTCTCTGGGAACTCAAGATACAAGGAATGATAAGCGATGGTCTCTGCCCTGATAGAGTTTCCATTCAAACAGGGGAAACTGATGAGCTGTACCAATGAGCACAGAGTGAGCCGACGCAAGGCTACAGAGAAGTTTATATCAACGGCGGCATCCGGTGGAATCTGGAAGGTGCCAAAGGCAAACCAGTCATGGGGGCAGGCTGGTGCATTCAGCAAATATTTACTATGCCAGTCGTGCTGTGTGCCCCGATCTGGGGCTACTACAGTGTAGACAAAGACACGGTCTTTGACCTCCAGCAGCTCAAGGTCTCTACAGTTTGGATGTGTGAAGGCGGAGGGTCCCAGAGTACTCACACAGGTCGCTGCAAAACAACGTGGCCAAAGCACTCGAGAGTATGTATCACAGGATCTCAGCAAGCTTGGAAGGCCCCCACTTCTAAATGGGAAAAGGGGTTCGAAGAAAAAGACCTTCTGATAATCACAAAATGGCTATTCTCTAGTTCTTTTTATCATACATTGTCACCTCGAGACATCTCCAAAGCTTAGATATTGCAAAATAATGAACTTTGTCCACAATAAACAGATGCTTTACTAAAAATGCACATCTAGACTGATGGTTATAATCTAAAGCCATCTGCTAGATATGGAGACACTAGCAAAGAGCTAGTAATAATTGATAGAAGTAATAATTGATAGAAGAGATGCATCTTGGACATGGAATTGTTAAACCACCTCTGAGCAGTGTATATCAGGACTTGTTCACTAGGTTGGCACCAGAGGGGCAGAAGGAAGTATGAAAGGAGAGAAGTATGCTGATGTGTTCATATTTACATTTTGATGATAGCCATTGATGTATATGCATCCCTTTTGGCTATATTATAAGAATGTATTAAGTAATTTAATAGGCCGGGCCCGGTGGCTCAGACCTGTAATCCTAGCACTCTGGGAGGCTGAGGCAGGAGGATCACCCAAGGTCAGGAGTTCGAAACTCCTGAGCAAGAGCGAGACCCCAGACCCCGTCCCTACTTAGAATAGAAAGAAATTAATTGGCCAACTAATATATATAGAAAAATTAGCCGGGCATGGTGGAGCGTGCCTGTAGTCCCAGCTACTCGGGAGGCTGAGGCAGGAGGATCGCTTGAGCCCAGGAGTTGGAGGTTGCTGTGAGCGAGGCTGACGCCACGGCACTCACTCTAGCCTGGGCAACAAAGTGAGACTCTGTCTCAAAAAAAAAAAAGTAATTCAATAGAAACATACCTTCTTGCTAATACTTTAATGGTATAGATCTGATTATGAATTCTCTTAGAAACATTACACTTAGTGTAATTTGTTGCTTTATGTTTGATTTTAAATTGAGCATTAAGGGAATGCAGTATTTTAATCGGAACTCTGCCAGTACTTTTATCTAGAGGCCTGTTGCCATTTTTGTCTTCTATGAAATTTTTATCCCAATAAAGGCAGGATTACATTTTTTCCTAACAGATCGAGTTGGTGTAGTGCATTCTTGGTTATCAAAATACTCACATAGCTTTGGAATTTTCGACTGGTATATATTCATGATGTGTGAAAAAGCATGATATAATATATACTGTTCTACCTCAATCCCATAAAACTGGATGTTGTGTATGTGTTAGGATCTAGAAGGACATGTCCAACTGTAAACTGCCTGTGATTGTGGATGACTTTGTTCTTTGCTTCTTGTGTTTTTCAGTTTCCTATATTGCATATATTAACTTTAAAAAAAAAAAAAACTAAAAGGCTTCCTGGAGTTGAGCCTAAAGGTTGAAGAGGAGAAAGCCAAACAAGAGAGAGGATGGCCCAGTAACAGAAAGATCTTTTGCAGAGAGCAGTGGTTTCAAACTTTCTGACTTTGATCCCCACTGAGAAATTCATTTTACGTCTCCATCTAGCATAGGCACATCTTTGCACAGGAGTGAAGCCGCAGTTTCCTGAATCAGTTCTCTAAGACATACAAGATAATTTGACTTTCCATTTTAATTCATTGGCAAAAAGTATGGTTGCAAGCCACTAAATCGTTTTCGAGACCCACTAATGAGTCCTCATGGGCGGATTGAACATTAGAGGCCTAAATGGAGGATAAGTTCAGTGCCTGGCAAAGCAAAAATTAAGCCCAAGTAGCTGCTGAAGGTCTCCGGAGGAGGTCAGCGGGGTCAGGGAAAAGTCCTTGAAAAGCTTCCCTGGGTGTGCAAATGAAAGGGTAAATAGGCTCCGATTGTCTCGGAAAAAGGGAATGGAGAACACCTTTTTGTTCTGTTGAGTGGTTTACCAAGAGTTCCCTCGCCCTTTGTTATGCAGAGCTGGTCCCCCGGAGAGAAGGAACCCCGTTTGTAGAAACTGCCTCTAACCGCTTTCCTCCCAAATCGGGGTCCTTTGGAATGTCCCCTACCCACAGGGAGGCAGGGCCACAGAGTCCCTAAAATAAAATTACCGTGCAACCCAAAGGGCTGAGAGCTCACACGGGGGGGCTGGTTTGGGCACAGAAAGAGGAGGACGGTCTGAACTCGCCGGGCCCGACAGCACGGCACAGTGTACGTGCTTAGGCGAAAAATGGCTCAGTGTGAAGAGGAAACTGATAAAAGCTGTCACTTTAAAGCCCAAAACAAGACTTCAGTGAGCTTCAGCGGGCACTGGGGCCAGTTGGGACAGCCAGGTAAATCAAGGCTCCCTGCACAAGCCCTGGTGCGGGCTGGCCTTCAACAGTGCCTCCATGTGACAATGGGGGGCACTGGCAGCAGTAACTGGTCAGCGTGGCATGCGCCTGGGAAGGGGGGTACCCTGTTTCCCAGAAAACAAGGCAGGGTCTTATATTTTTCCTCAAGACACCCTAGGGCTTATTTTCAGAGGATGTGTTATTTTTTTAAGCACGGTACAACCATCTACATTGATTCAGAGTGAAGTCGTCTTCTTCTGGAACATCATCATCACTCTCCATCCTGAATGTCTTGCGACTCTATTTCCTTTAGAACCACTGGCCCCGATCTCTCCTGTGGAGCACTAGAGCTGTCACGGGGCGGATGAGAAGGGCTGCTCGTGTTCTTTCCCGCTCCGCGACGACATGCACGGATTGTGCAGATGCGCTGCGTAGCCACGCCCATCACTAGGGCTTATTATCATAGCCACGCCCACCACCAGGACTTATTTTCATAGCCACGCCCATCACTAGGGCTTATTTTCATAGCCACGCCCAGCACCAGGGCTTATTTTCATAGCCACGCCCATCACCAGGACTTATTTTCATGGCCACGCCCAGCACTAGGGCTTATTTTCATGGCCACGCCCATCACTAGGGCTTATTTTCATAGCCACGCCCATCACTAGGGCTTATTTTCATAGCCATGCCCATCACCAGGGCTTATTTTCATAGCCACGCCTAGCACTAGGGCTTATTTTCGGGGTAGGGCTTCTATTGAGCACATGCTTAGACATCCTGCTAGGGCTTATTTTAGGGTAGGTCTTATTTTTGGGGAAACAACAGTGAGTATTACTGTCACTATAACTGTCATCATGATTGCCACCCAGCGCTGAGCAATGCAGTCGAGGACTTTCATGGGGGTGTGTGTTGGGGGCAGACAGTGGAATGGAGCAGAGGAACACCCTATTTCCCTGACTTCCAGAATACCTGCCTGCTAGGATTTCGGTGCAGCCGAGGCCTCGAGCCAGTTAAGCCCATGTGTCTTACTTAGAGCCAGGCCTCCCTGGAGCGATTCACAGACCCTGGGAGTATCAGTGTTTATTGTACGGCCGTGTTTATACTTTTGTTTCTGGTAGGAATTAATGATTTACTTATGATATTTAATAAGAACCAGGCCTCACCTCATCGGTGTTTAAACAGGAACAGTGCAATGCATCCTAGTCGCGCCGGGGAGGCCGTTCGTGTTCTGCTGCGGGGTTTGGAGGGGGACGGTGGGCACCCAGCCTGCTGGGGCTTATCCCAGGTGGTCCTCGGGCCTCAGAGGTGGGCCTCTCGTTCAGGTGTGCCTCTGCGGGTCACCGTGGAAGGTGGGATAATGATGCACTGGGGCTGCAGAGCCAGGACCTTAGCCGGGCCAGGGCACGCTCAGGCCGGTCGCTGTGCGAGCCCGAGAAAACCCAAGCCGGCTGAGCCTCGGTGGGCTGGGCAGGCGCTCAGCAGTGTGCAAGCACGAGCTCGTCCATCCTTCACGCTCCACCCTGAGATGCCCATTCCACGGAGGGGGAGACTGCAGCTCAGAGCAATCGGCCAGCTTGCCCAGCTCCATGCGGGCCGAGCCTGGCCTGTCCCCAAGGGTGTCTGACTGTGCAGGCTCTGCTCTCTCATGCCCGGCTAATTTTTTTTCTATATATTATTAGTTGGCCAATTAATTTCTTTCTATGTTTTTTTAGTAGAGACGGGGGTCTCGCTCTTGCTCAGGCTGGTCTCGAACTCCTGACCTCTAGCGATCCTCCCTCCTCGGCCTCCCAGAGTGCTAGCATGACAGGCGTGAGCCACCGCGTCCGACCCACAGGCTCTGTTCTTAACCAAAATCTGGTCAAGCTCTCTTCTGGCTGGTGAAGGAAAAGTGCTTTCACAAGTGAGCTGAGCAGGTACGAGCCCCGTGACACCACTCGTGTTGGGGGCGGGGGGGGGGGGAAGTGTAAGTGCCACCGTGCTCTGTTCTGAGGATGTGGCCGTCACGTCACACGCTATGGTCCAGCCATGTGTGTCTCCCTTTGGCGCCTTGAATTTGCCAAGCTCCTCCTTGTCTCCAGGCCCTCGAGCTGGCTCTTTCCCCCGGGTCTCAGCTGAGAACGTCACCTCCTCCGAGTCGCCTCCCTGACTGCCCCATACGATCAGCTCTCTGTCACTCACTGCAGTCTGCTTCCTTCTGGCCGTTCATTACCTGCTTATTTGCTGGTTTACTGGTTAACTGTCTGACTCCGCGCAGCAGAACGTTAGGTCCTGCGAGGCCAGAGCCACGTGTCTGTTTGCTTTAGTAATGACTTTCTCATGCTTAGCACGCTGCCTGGGCCCAAAATAGGATCTCAGCAAACATTTCTTACACAAATGATTAAAGAAAGATGGAGATCTTTCAATATTCACGCCCACTGTGCGAACCTGGGGCCAGTGCCTTCTCTTTCTGGGCCTCGATTATCTTATCTGTAAAATGGCCTCACGGTGACCTCTGAGCCTGCTTCCAGCTCTGAAATTCCACAGCTCTCCCATCTCACATCGAAAACGGCCGGGCCTCACCCCGTTCAGTTATTTAGCCTTTGACGCCCAAGTATTTCTTTAGAAAAGGGTGTGGGGAGTGTTCTAAGTAGAACCTTATTTCCTTTTTGAGCATTTGGGCAATTTTCCAATGCTTGTAATTGCATTAGAAACCAGCAAAGTTAACTGAGTTATTGATTTCTGGAGTTTCGAGTCTCTGCAGGCTAGACCAAACCCACAAGTTGGCAGCGTGGTATTCTTTCTTCTTCTTTTTTTTTTTTTTTTCTTTTTGGTAACGTTGTGAGATTATAGGCCAGTTCCTGAATCAACAATTCTTTCACTCCGTAATAAAGTTGTATTTTTAAATTTTGCCTTTGACTTTAATTGCAGCCAGGCATGAAACGAGAGAACGAGGCTGCCGCAGATGAGTGCACATTCAAAACCGTTCAGACTCCGCCTGGAAGAGGAGAGGAGAGTTAATAATGAGAACAAACAGGCCTTTGCAACCAGGCTCCCCTCCTCCCTTCTTTGTAAAACAGAATCCTTCTCCTCGCAGAGTAAATGGAAAAAACACCAGAGCAAACAAACTGGGAGGTGCTAGCACACTGGTTCTTTGGGTGGTCACAGACCTGAGTCAAGGGACCTGCAAAAGGGACACTGCACACGACCACACTGGAGAATTCGACATTCATCCATGCGTCCAGCGAATACTTATTGATCACCTATTCAGTGCCAGACTTTGAGCTGGGTATGGGCATAAGACAGTGAATAAGAAAATAATTGCCTCCTGTAATCCTAGCACTCTGGGAGGCCAAGGCAGGAGGATCGCTCAAGGTCAAAAGTTAGAAACCGCCCTGAGCAAACGGGAGACCCCCGTCGCTACTAAAAATCGAAAGAAATTAATTGGTCAACTAAAAATACATAGAAAAAATTAGCTGGGCATGGTGGCACGTGCCTGTAGTCCCAGCCACTCCGGAGGCTGAGGCAGGAGGATCGCTTGAGGCCAGGAGTTTGAGGTTGCTGTGAGCAAGGCTGATGCTACGGCACTCTAGCCCGAGAAACAGAGTGAGACTCTGTAAAAAAAAAAAAAGAAAAAGAAAAATTCCTATTTTAACACAATAATACTCTCCATAATAATAACAGTTATTCACACTGTGTGCTTGAAACAGTGTACGAGCTTTGAGTGAATTTTCTCATTTAGTTCTCACAATATCTTTATAAAGTAGGTGCTTCTATGAGTCCTATTCAGTGATGAGGAAACTGAGGCATGGGGGCGTGGAGTGACTGTGAAGGATCACGTGAGTGGCCAGAGGGGCAGCACAGGTGGGGGACGGTGGGGCCGAGCTTTTCTTTTCTATTTTTTTTTTTTTTTTTGAGGCAGAGTCTCACTCTGTTGCCCAGGCTAGAGTGAGTGCCGTGGCGTCAGCCTCGCTCACAGCAACCTCCAACTCCTGGGCTCAAGCGATCCTGCTTCAGCCTCCCGAGTAGCTGGGACTACAGGCATGCGCCACCATGCCCAGCTAATTTTTCTACATATTTTTAGTTGGCCAATTAATTTATTTGTTTATAGTAGAGACAGGGTCTCGCTCTTGCTCAGGCTGGTTTCCAACTCCTGACCCTGAGTGATCCTCCCGCCTCGGCTTCCCAGAGTGCTAGGATGACAGGCGTGAGCCACCTTGCCCCGCTGGGCTGAGCCTGTCAGCAATGGAGCAGAGGGTTCAGAGGAGTCAGCAGGTGAGCACACAGGTAATTCTAACACGGTTCCAGAAGTGATCCGATGGGGACACGAGGACAGGTCAGGCTGGACCGGCTGAGGAAGCCTTTGTGGAAAACATTCTGTCTATGCTGAGGTCTGAAGGGCGAGGAAGAAGAGCCAGGCAAAGACCGTGGGGCATTTGGAGGAGCTAAAAATACTTCGGTTGAGAGAGAAGGGGAGGAAAGGGACAGGAGGGGACAGGAGATGAGTCCGGCAGGGCAGACAAGAGGCCGGATGGGAAGGGCCTGGGGGCAGGCTGAGGTCTCTGCCGGTGACAGGAAGGCCCTCACGTGGCACCGTGAGGTTGGCGTCTTAGAAGGTTCCGGTCTAGCTGCTCTGTACGCCGAGGGACTGGCGCAGGGTTAGAAGGAGAGACGACGTGAATTAGGTCCGGGGGAGAGAGGTGACAGGGACCCGACTCGAGGCTGGGGGCAGTGGTGGAGAAGAGTACCGGGTTGGTTTGAGAGCACCTGAGATGCAAAAATTATGGGACTTGGTGATAACGCAAACGGCCACTCTTCAAATCAGGCAGGTGACTTTAATGAACAGCTTTGGTTACCGCTGATGGCAGAAAGCTCTCCGCTTCACTGAGTGCTGGATAGACAAGTCATAGCTGAGAAAACGAGGGACCCTCCACCCTCTCGGGCCATCTTTTCTCAAGGGCATAACCGAAAGTCCGAATGAAGGACATACCTACCTTGACATAATAGGCAGCCTGTTAAGCCATCATTCTTTCCCCTGTTTCAAGTCCCTGGTTTGAATTCCTCTGCTAATTTATAACTATAATCTAGCATTTTCCCTTTTAACTGGTGCTTGAAAGTGGTTCAATCCACCGTGTTTTACTTTTGCCTTGGCTAGCACGAAGATCAGGGTGAATTTTTATACTCAGCGATAAATATTTAGCCTAGGCTAGGGGGCTATTGACTTATTCGTTTTCCCATCTTCAATTTCTATCACTGGATACGCATGCCTTTTCTAATAGTCACGGTGACCTCCAATACAGTTTGGAAGAAGTGGAGTATAAAATAAACAAAAACTGCCCGTCTGAGAGTGAGCTCACAGGTTTAGCTTCTAATCCGGCTCTTCATGTGTCACAGGGCCTGAAATTCCACCACTGGGGTCATTCGTTTGTGTTAGGACAAGGCCCTTGGGAAGCACACGTATATGGTTTGGGAGGGTGACTCTTCTGCACTCAGTAGTGAGCCAGAAGCGATTAGTTTCTCGAAGGCAGTGTCTGCCACTTAGCAGGGTGCAGGACTTGCAAGGGATGGGACACAGGATGGGAAGTTTTGGTGGAGACTTGCAGATGACGGACGCTTTGGAGGCTGCAGCTGCGTGAAGGCCAGGCAGGCTCAGGATGAACCTAAATGGGAGGTCGTGGAAGGACGGGCCAGACCATCCCAAAGGAGGTTGAAGGTCATCGCCAGGCTGGGCAGTGGGAAGCTAGACATCCGGTCAGAGGACAGTGAGCTTGAGGGTGACTACTCGGCCTTGTCTTCTGCTCTCGTGTGAACAAAGGCAACCAAGCCACAGTCTCGACGGAATTGAGCAGCAAATTCGAAATTCCATGGTTAGGTGAACGCCCACGTGGGGTGATGTTTAGACGGCTTGGAAACACATTCCTGCTTCCTCTACCCAAATTTCTTCATTACATTTCTGCTGGTGGTGGTCCCTTCACTGCATCGAGTCACTGCCATCTCAGAAAGTCTCTGCTAAAATGTGAGTGCCCCTGAGTGGTGGCATACAGTAAGGACAAAACTGTAGAAACACAGACCTTAGAGCTAGAAGGGACCTTTCGGATAACTGATGTCTCAGCCCTCATGCTATTCATGGGGAAACTAAACCAAACGGAAGTTAAACCAATCAGACCAAAGTTTCAAAGCCAGTTAGTGGGAAAACTTGGATTAGAATGCAGACTTCTGGCCTCTAATATTAATAGATCTTTCCACGCCATACGATTAGAGGCCAGTTTACATCCTATGCTTTTTTTTTTTTTTTTGAGACAGAGTCTCACTCTGTCGCTCTGGATAGAGTGCATACACAGAGTGCCGTGGCGTCAGCCTAGCTCACAGCAACCTCAAACTCCTGGGCTCAAGCGATCCTCCTGCTTCAGCCTCCGGAGTAGCTGGGACTACAGGCACGTGCCACCATGCCTGGCTAATTTTTCTATTTTTTGTAGAGATGGGTCTTGCTGTTGCTTGGTCTCAGACTGGTCTCAAACTCCTGAGCTCAAGGGATCCTCCTGCCTCGGCCTCCCATAGTGCTAGGATTACAGGCATGAGGCGCCACGCCCGGCCATACATCTTATTTGTTTTTCAAGTAACAGGTGAATAAAAGGAAATGATATCCAGGGTGAGCACGGTTTGAAAAGAAGGGAGATAAGAGAGTCAGTCCAAGAGATTACAGTCCCCCTGCCTCCCCCCTCAAGTGTTTATGGGAGGGCAGGTGTTTGCCATAAGGATTTGAGAGACCTTGCCTGAGTATGAAGGCCACGCCAAAAAAGCAGAGCCCCAAACAGGAAAGAGTGAGGCATGAAAGGAAGGGAGAGGCGGGGCGCGGTGGCTCACGCCTGTAATCCTAGCACTCTGGGAGGCCGAGGCGGGTGGATCACTCAAGGTCAGGAGTTTGAAACCAGCCTGAGCAAGAGTGAGACCCCATATCTACTGAAAATAGAAAGAAATTAATTGGCCAACTAAAAATATATAGAAAAAAAATTATCCAGGCATGGTGGCGCACGCCTATAGTCCCAGCTCCTCGGGAGGCTGAGGCAGGAGGATCGCTTGAGCCCAGGAGACTGAGGTTGCTGTGAGCTAGGCTGACGCCAGGGCACTCTAGCCCGGGCAGCAAAGTGAGACTCTGCCTCAAAAAAAAGAAAGAAAGAAAGGGAGAAAGAAGAGAAAAGGAGCAAGCAACAGATCAAGAGAGAATTCAAGAGCAAGCAAGCAAGCATCTGGAAGAAATAATTTGAGTAACTGGATCCAGCTATGCCTGAAGCCACATGCACGCCAAGACTTTTCAGTTTATGAGAGCCAGTAAGTACCTTTTATTTTTTTCTGTTTAAACCAGTTCAAGTTGAAGCTCTCTTACGTTTAACTGTAAAGATACTGTATATAATAAGCTTTTTATATAAATTATGCCACTCCATTTTCCCAGCCACCCTGTGAGACAGATCAGCTTAGGGTTGTAGAGCCTTAGGAAGGCAGCCTGTGTTACCTTCCTATTCATGTAAGACCTTCTCCTTTTTATCTACTAAAGCCTGCCGCGGAAAGTGTGACGGGCAGGCCAGCAGCACTGGCATGGCCTGGGGTGAGGCAGGAACGCAGGATCCCGGCCTCACCTCCAGAGTAATGAATCCGAGTCTGCCCGCGACCAAGAACCAGGTGATTCCAATGCCTGATGCACCTTGAGGAACTCCGCACTAGGCGCAGGGGCGGCTTCTGGGTGGGGGGTACTTGGGGTGGAGGGGTATGATTTGGGGGTGGTGGGGTACTTGGGATAGAGGGGTATGATTTGGGGGTGGGGGGGTACTTGGGATGGAGGGGTATGATTTGGGGGTGGTGGGGTACTTGGGATGGAGGGGTGTGATTTGGGGGTGGGGGGTACTTGGGATGGTGGGGTATGATTTGGGGGTGGGGGGGTACTTGGGATGAAGGGGTATGATTTGGGGGTGGTGGGGTATCATTAGGGGGTCGCCGGGGACTTGGGGTGGCAGGGTATTTGCGGGTGGTGGGGTACTTGAGGGTGGTGGGGCATTATTTGGGGGCAGCGGGGTATGATTTGGGGGTGGCGGGGTATGATTTGGGGGTGGCGGGGTATGATTTGGGGGTGGCGGGGTATGATTTGGGGTGGCGGGGTATGATCTGGGGCGGCGGGGCATTACATGGGGGCGGCGGGGTATGATTTGGGGGTGGCGGGGTATGATTTGGGGCGGCGGGGTATGATCTGGGGGCGTCGGTGTATGATTTTGGGGCGGCGGGGTATGATTTGGGGTGGCAGGGTATGATTTGGGGGCGGCGGGGTATGATTTGGGGTGGCAGGGTATGATTTGGGGGCGGCGGGGTATGATTTGGGGTGGCAGGGTATGATTTGGGGGCGGCGGGGTATGATTTGGGGCGGCGGGGTATGATTTGGGGGCGGCAGGCCCAGAGGCCGGCGAGGCCTGGCCGCCAACCCGGTCCCCTCCCGGCGAGGCGGCGGCCCGCCGTCCTTTGCTGACTGGCTCACCTGCACATCATCAGCGAGCGCCGTGACAATACGCAGGTCGTCGCGGCTGCCCGACTCCGCGCGAGGGAGCGGGCCGGCGACGCCACCGCGCAGGCCCGCCGTCTCCCCGCCGCGGGCCCACAGCCGGCCTGGGCGGGAAGCCGGGGCGCGAGCGAGTCTCCCCTGACCCGGCGCGGCGCAAGCGAGCGGGAGCCCGCGCTCAGCTTGTGGCGGCCCAACACCACGCCCCGCCGGTGTGAGGCAGCCACGGCGCGGAGGCAGCAGTTTTCCAGAACGTTCCGCCTCAGGTCAGCCGGCAAGATGGCGGCGGCAGCATGGCGTCTGAGCCCGCCCGGACGGGCTCCCTGGAGAATCGCTGGAAGACAGGTGGGCTGCCACAGAGGACAGCCCCATACACACAGCTTAAAAGGCCTGGAATCTTCTTCTTGTCAGGTTTCTTTCTCCTACTACCAGGGCTGGCTGAGGCCGCACAGACGCGCGTGTCTACTACTTCCGGGGCGCCCTGTAGTACTACTTCCGGGACGCCCGTTTACTTCCGGGGCGCCCGTCCATCTCCTCAGGGAGCTGTCCATCCCTCACGAAGGCCAGTTCCCGGGGAGACTCTTCGCCCACCTCCGCTTCTCTGCCGCAGGTCCCGCTCCACAGGGAGGAAAGTCGGGGCGCCCCGGCCCCTCCGACCCGGGAGCCCAGTTCCCCTCTGCTGTCTGTTCCCTGACCGCGTTTCCGCTCCGGCTCTCCCATCTGGCTCCCATCCCACGCGGGCAGCTGTTTTTCCCATCGAAGACAGCACGTTCGCCTCTTTCTTCTCTGCAGGCCGCGCTTCCAGTTCTGAAATGCTTTTGCATATGGACCGAAACCCGCGGGGTGTTTATGTATTTATTTTTCTCCTTCCGTCTTCTTTTCCAGGAAAAGGGGCACCCTGTGTTTTGGGGCTGGATCCGTGCAGATTCTTCCAGCAGACTCGGAACCGTGGCAGGGACCGTCTTCCCCCTCCCGGCTGGGAGGAAGTCGCGTGCGTCCGTGATCCCTGTGCTCTGTGCACGGAGAGACTGTCAGCCATGGCTGATATTCCTGTGTTTCCCCGAAAATAAGCTCTGCCCATGAAATAAGCCCTGGCAAGATGTCTAAGTACGTGCCCCTACCCAGAAAATAAGCCTTGGTCCTGGGCGTGGCTATGAAAATAAGCCCTAGTGATGGGCGTGGCTATGAAAATAAGCCCTGGTGATGGGCGTGGCTATGAAAATCAGCCCTGGTGATGGGCGTGGCTATGAAAATCAGCCCTAGTGATGGGTGTGGCTATGAAAATAAGCCCTGGTGATGGGTGTGGCTATGAAAATCAGCCCTAGTGCTGGGCGTGGCTATGAAAATAAGCCCTAGTGATGGGCGTGGCTATGAAAATAAGCCCTAGTGACGGGTGTGGCTATAAAAATCAGCCCTAGTGATGGGTGTGACTATGAAAATAAGCCCTGGTGATGGGCGTGGCTATGAAAATAAGCCCTGGTGATGGGCGTGGCTACGAAAATAAGCCCTAATGATGGGCGTGGCTATGCAGCATCTGCACAACTCATGCATGTTGCCGTGGCGCAGGGGGAAAGAACACGAGCAGCCCTTCTCATCTGCCCCGTGACAGCTCTAGTGCTCGACGGGAGAGATTGGGGCCAATGGTTCTAAAGGAAATAGAGTCACAAGACATTCAACATGGGATTCGGGGTTTGGAGAGTGATGATGTTCCAGAAGAAGACGACTTCACTCTGTTTGAATCAATGTAGATGGTTGTGCTGTACTTAAAAAAATAACACGTTCCCTGAAAATAAGCCCTAGGGTGTCTTCTTGAGGAAAAATAAACATAAGACCCTGTCTTATTTTTGGGGAAACACGGTAGTAGTACAGCACAGTCTACATAGTATGTATAACACGGTCAGTCATGTATCCTAAATATTTAGAAAGTCTATAGGAAATTCTCTCATGATGCAAAGAGATGTATGTTCCCAATGAGAGTTGAGTGGTCTATGTTGGATATTTTTGGAAAACAAAGAATGAATGAGGCCGGGCGCGGTGGCTCACTCCTGTAATCCTAGCACTCTGGGATGCCGAGGCAGGCAGATTGCTCAAGGTCAGGAGTTTGACACCAGCCTTAGTGAGACTCGTCTCTACTAAAAATAGAAATTAATTGACCAACTAAAAATATATATGCAAAAAATGAGCCGGGCATGGTGGCGCATGCCTGTAGTCCCAGCTACTCAAGAGGGAGGCTGAGGCAGGAGGATCGCTTGAGCCCTGGAGTTGGAGGTTGCTGTGAGCTAGGCTGACGCCACGGCACTCACTCTAGCCTGGGCAACAAATCGAGACTCTGTCTCAAAAAAAAAAAAAAAAAAGAAGAATGAATGAGCTTTCTTGCAAATGACAAAATGCCCCCTTGGATGTTAAAGGTAGCTGGAAAGCAAAGCCCTGGAATTTTCTCTGCTGATTGAAGAGTGGAGCTGAACGCTCTGCCACTGGCATTAGAAGAATGCATTCCCATTTTAAGTAATGTTTACACTATCCAGCCACACCACAGGGAAAGGGTTGCAGGGAGACCTTGAACGAGAGTGAGGTTTGGTATCCAAGAGAGAGGCCATTTAAAAGAGAGGGGCTGGGATCAGAAGGTGTGTCATATCCCATCTCCGCCATTTGTCAGCTGTGTGGCCTCTTTGTGCCCCTAGATTCCCCTTCCTTCCCAGGGTATTTGCACATGCCGTTCCCTCTCTATGCAGCTCTCTTCCCCGTGCATCTGGTGGTTCCTTTAGTTCTCGGCTTCAATGTTACCTCATTGGAAAAGCCTCCCCTCACCACCCTTATCAATGCAACACAGCCGTTTGCTGTGTTGCATTGATAATTACATGGAGCACTAGCTCTTGTTATGTCTTTCCATTTCTTTTTTTAAAAACTTTTTTTTGGAGACAGAATCTCTCTCTGTCGCCGTGGGTAGAGTGCAGTGGCATCATCATGGCTCACAGCAACCTCAAACTCCTTCCTGAGCTCAAGCGACCCACCTGCCTCAGCCTCCCGAGTAGTTGGGACTACAGGTGCAGGCCACCTCGTCCAGCTAATTTTTTCTATTTTTAGTAGAGACGGGTCTAGCTCTTGCTCAGGCTGGTCTCGAACTCCTGACCTCAAGTGATCTCGAACTCCTGGTCTCCCAGACAGACGTGAGCCACCATGTGCGGCCTCTTGTTATGTCTTTGTTTCCTTGTTTTGAATCTGTCTTGCCGCCTGTAAGTCTTCATAATGGTAGTGACTGTGTTTCTCCTCTCTTCCCATTCTTCTTTTCTTAAATCAATAGACTTTATATTTTGAAACAGTTTTAGTTTTACAGAAAAATTGAATGGAAAGTACAGAGAGCTCCCATGCACCCTTCCCCCCAGTTTCCTCTGTTGCTAATGACGTGAGTGAGTGTCGCACATTTGGTACAATCGGTGAGCCAATATCGATGCATTATGATAATTAACTAAAGGTCATAGCTTACATTAGGGTTTACTGTTGGGCTTGTATGCTCTATGGATCTTGTCAAATCTTTAATGTCAGGTACTCATCAGTATAGCATCATCAGATAGTTTCACTGCCCTAAAAATATCCCGTGTTCCACCTATTCATCCCTTCTTCCCTGCCCTCAACCCCTGGCAACCACTGATCTTTTTACTGTCTCCATAGGTTTGCCTTTTTCAGAATGTCATATAGTTGCAATTGTACAGTATGTAGCCTTTTCAGATTGGCTATATCCCTACCCCCTCCACTTTTAACCACTGTATTCCAGAGTTCCTGATATAAAAGGTGCCCAGTGAATATTTATTTATTTATTATTTATTATTATTATTATTATTATTATTTGAGACAGAGTCTCACTTTGTCGCCCAGGCTAGAGCAAGTGCCGTGGCGTCAGCCTCGCTCACAGCAACCTCCAACTCCTGGGCTCAAGCAATCCTCCTGCCTCAGCCTCCCGATCAGCTGGGACTACAGGCATGCGCCACCATGCCCGGCTAAGTTTTTCTATATATTTTTAGTTGTCCAATTAATTTCTTTCTATTTATAGTAGAGACGGGGTCTCACTCTTGCTCAGGCTGGTCTCGAACCCCTGACCTCGAGCGATCCGCCCGCCTCGGCCTCCCAGAGTGCTAGGATTACAGGCGTGAGCCACCGCGCCCGGCCTATTTATTATTTTTTTAAATTTTATTTTTATTTCTTTAAATTTTTATGATCTTACATTTCTTTTTTTTTTCTTTTTCTTAGAAAATACCAGCAAGAATTATTAAGTGAATATTTATTGAATAAGCAAATGAATGATTTTTACATTGTCGTACTTTGTAAAATGGGCCTACTGTGTAGAGGATTCAAGGGGCTACACATGGGAAGGGCTTGCCCAGTGTCTGGGCCCTGGTAAACCCTCAAAATGGTTGCTACTTTTGATATTCTGGGGGCATTTCTAGATCTTGATGATCCTGGCATAGGGCCAGGCAGCATTTAGAGTCTGACACTGTGTTTATAAAACTTAGGCTTTCTTCAAAGCTCTAGCTGGTAAAACTACAGGTTTTTCCATCAGCCTCTGTATCTCGGGACAGCCACTCCCCCAAATTATGGGGCCTTTGGGAAATCTTGTGAACTGCTGATAGTATGTCTCTAGTCCTTGTCTTCAGTGCAAACTATTTCCACTATTTGCAATTTTTCAGAGTGCTGCTTCTTTCACAACGATTCTGGGGCTCTATGTTTGAAATGTTCTTATTTCTTTTCTCTTACATGCTGTTTAGTAATCCCAGCTTTTCTCGAACAAAACCTTCACACTGTGTTTCCAGCTCCACTTCCTTCTGCCATGGAGTGGAAATTCTGATGGTTTTCCCCACGGGGAACTTGATGCAGCCGGCCTGGTTGTAACTGTGGCTGGCCCAGGTGAAGCCTTCTGAAAAACCCACGTTGCTGAGAGAACTTCTGAAACGTAAAATGTGAAAAGTATTTTCACAGCGCCGCCCGCAGAGCTCCCATCCCTGGATTATTTAAAATGCTTTTAGGAAATGGAACATTTCTGGGGCCCTTTTTAGGTCAAGATAAAAGTTGTGTCTTGAGTTCCCATGTTTTGTCTATTTAATGTCACGCATCTGGACATTTGGAAAAAACCAGGTGACTGGCCACATGGGTGTGCTGGCATTCTGTGGGGTTTTAGGAGCATTCTTTTGTAAAAATAATGTGTGGCTTTTTAGACTTTAAAATGATGTATCCCAGAATTGGTCAGAAAAATATAATACCTTTGTCATTTTCATTGGGAGGGAAAAAATCCATCTTTTTGCTCTGGGAAGAAGAAAGTGCTACAACCAAGTTAACAGAGTGAAAACTTTAAAAGAAATTTCCTTCATGGAATAGTCTTATAACCTTCATAGGCGATACATTCTAATAATTTAAAATCCCACTTGTAGCATTTCAGCTTTAGACATCAATGGGATCCCTTTTGGGGACCCAACCTGCTCCAAGGTCAAAGGAAACCCAAAAATGAGACCGGCTGTGGGTTGGGGCTGGGGTTGTCAGATGCTATCTATGCATGTGGGGATTCTGTGGACACTTGGTGCTGATTAAAAATGTAGAGACCAAAAAAAAAAAAAATTACAGTTCAGTTTTATATAAAAAAAAAAAAAATGTAGAGACCACCCTCCGCCAAGATTCTGACTTAGGTACCTGGGGTATGAGATAAGGTCAGAAATCTTCATGCATGTGAGCCGTAGAAATTTATTGGGTTAGTGTTGCTTAAGCTAATATTTACAGAGCACTGTTCTAAGAGCTTTGCATCTCTTTACTTAATCCTCACAACAACCCTAGGGGCCAGGTACCCTTATCATCCACATTTCATAGGAGAGCAAGCTGCTTAGGGTTACACAGCTCACCATGACAAAGATGCAAGGATGACAAGATGACCAGGCATATAGATAATAGGACCACTTAAAAAGAAGTGGGCACACCCATTAGGATGGCTGTTATTTAAAAAGTGGAAAATAAGTGTTGGTGGGATGCAGAGAAATAGGAACCCTGGTGCATTGCTGATGGGATTGTAAAACGGTACAGCTGCTATGGAAAACAATTTGGAAATTCCTTTAAAAATTAAACATAGAGGGCGGCCCGGTGGCTCACGCCTGTAATCCTAGCACTCTGGGAGGCAGAGGCGGGCTCGAGGTCAGGAGTTCAAAACCAGCCTGAGCAAGAGCGGGACCCCCTATCTCTACTATAAATAGAAATTAATTGGCCAACTAATATATATAGAAAAAACTAGCCGGGCATGGTGGCACATGCCTGTAGTCCCAAAAAAAAAAAAAAAAATTAAACATAGAGTTACCATATGAACCAGTAATTCCCCTCCTAGGTTTAGACCCCAAAGAATTGAAAGCAGGGACACCAATGGATTGGTATACACCCATGTTCATAGCAGCATCATTCACCATAGCCAAATGGTGAAAACAACTCAAACGTCCAGGGACTGATGAATGGATAAACAAAATGCGGTATATCCACACAATGGAATACTATTCAGCCATGAAAATGAATGAAAATCCAACTCATGCTGTAGCGTGGATGAACCTTGAAAATACATGCCGAGGCGGGTAGATCGCTCAAGGTCAGGAGTTCGAAACCAGCCTGAGCAACAGTGAGACCCTGTCTCTACTATAAATAGAAAGAAAATAATTGGCCAACTAATATATATATAGAAAAAATTAGCTGGGCATGGAGGCGCATGCCTGTAGTCCCAATCTACTTGGGAGGCTGAGGCAGGAGGATGGCTTGAGCCCACGAGTTGGAGGTTGCTGTGAGCGAGGCTGACTCCATGGCACTCTAGCTGGGGCAACAGAATGAGACTCAGTCTCAAAAAAAAAAAAAAGGTTAAAATGGTAAATTTCATGTTATATATATTTTCCGTAAATATTTTTTAAGTTAATTACGTAATTACATAAATATATTTTAAATAACATATTTTACTTAAAAAGAAAAGAAAAAAAAAACAGAAAGAAATGGCAAAGGGAAAACACCAGCCCAAAGAGAAGAGACGGTGAGGCACAGTGACTTTGGATTTGATTCAAATTCTTATCTCAGCTCTTGGCATTTTATCCAGATAATTGTCTTCATTATTCTCCATTTCAATGTGTACATAGACACATCTGGGATGACTTTAGAGGGCTATCACTAAGTCCATCAAATGTTTATCTTTCAGTATAGAATAAATGTGTTATTAATATCAAAAAATATTAAAGGCATTTTTAGATACTACATTTCTAACAAGTTTCGAGCAATGCGTTAAAGTGAAGAAAGTCCTTCTGATTCTGGTGGGGGGGTCCCACCGTGTCGCTGTGACTATGGTGGGCGTCCTAATGGCTCATTCATAAATACAGGCACCTCGGTTACTGGCTCATCACAAGCACGTGTTATTGGAAACAGAATATGCAACCTTGACCTCCAAATGATGAGTCCTTGCCAATTCGCCCGAAAGAGCAACTTGTGGACCGTGTCCAGCCATGGGCTGTGGTTTCAGCAAAGACAGACATTTCACAAAGTGGAGTTTGTTGTTCAACTCTGCTGAGGATGAGCAAAGTTCACAAGAGCTCAGTTCAAGATGTGTAATCAGATATGGGCACGAAAGAATTAATACGGACCAGTCCACAGAAAGTTCTCGTGCATGGGCACCGAATTCATCGTGAGCCATGATGTTCAGAAGACGGGCTTCGTGACTCAGGGGTGAAGGAAAGAACTCTGGTTGATAAAGGGCATGATTGCATTGAGAAAGATTTAAACTATATCCTGGTAGGGCTGATGTTAGGAATAATAAAACTTAATGATGGCTTCTAGTAAATACGGTTTGCCACATGGCAGTTAAACAAACCCACGGTGTTGCCATCCTTGCATCTAAGACACCTGCCAAGTCTTTTTCAACAGTTCAACTGAAGGAGCAAGGAGCTGCTCTTTGAGTCAGTTTATGACTTCTTAATGCTAGGGCCAACATCTAGATAGCTCCTAACCGCCCATCAGCAATAACTTAGGAAACCCTTTCCCCTAAAGACTTTTGTGTAGGTAGGTGTGAATTACTCTATCTGGTTGACTAAACGGGCAACTTCAAAACTGTTATCTGTTTTTTGCTCTGAAGTTGTCCCTGCTGCCTCTCTGTTCAAGGATGTAGGGAAAGTGGAATAATATTCACTTGTCAAATCTCTGTAGATCTTATCATTTCACTTCCTTGTTTAAAATGGCCTCCTATTCATTGTTCTTATAAAACCTTATTTATGGATTTTGCTTACTCACCTACATATTTTCTCCTTCTTTAATCTTTTTTTTTTTACTGATGTATAATACTTATACATGTTTATAGGGTACATGTGTGATATTTTGTTACATGCATAGAATATGTAATGATCAAGTCAGGGTACTTGGGGTATCCATCCATCACCCCGAGCATTTATCATTTCTGTGTTGAACATTTCAAGTCCTCTCTTCTAGCTATCTTGAAATTAAAAAAAAAAAATCTGTTGTGGTTAACGATAGTCACCCTACTCCGTTATCAAATATGGAAACCTAATCCTTGTATCTAACTGTTTGCTGTGTCCATTAACCGACCTCTTCATTCTACCCTGCACCCACCCACCCTTCCCAGCCTCTGGTAACCATCATTCTACTCTCTGTTCTATGAGATCAACTTTTTTTTTAGCTACCACATCTGAGTGAGAACATGTAACATTTGTCTTTCTGTGCCTGATTTATTTTATTTAACATAATGACCTCCAGTTTTGTTCCTGTGGCTGCAAATGACAGGATTTGCTTGTTTTTATGGTTAAGTAGTATTCCATTGTGTATATGCACATTATCCTTTGCCATTAGTCCACTGATGAGCACTTAGATTGATTCCATGTCTTTGCTATTATGCATAGTGCTGCAATAAACATGGGGTGCAGGTATCACTTCCGTATACTGATTTCCTTTCCTTTGGGTGAATACTCAGTAGTGGGATTGTGGGATCATGTGGTAGTTCTGTTTTCTGTTTTTTGAGAAATCGCTGTATATTTTCCACAGTGGCTTTACTAATTCACCTACTGTGTTTCCCCGAAAATAAGACCTACCCATAAAATCAGCCCTAGCAGGATGTCTAAGCATTTGTGCAATATAAGTCCTACTCTGAAAATCAGCCCTAGTGCTGGGCGTGGCTATGAAAATCAACGGTACAAGGGGCAAAGTGTATCTTACTTATTAATGCATCTTCGGAATCTGGCAAGTGAACTAGTACCTAGCAGTTAGTTGCTCAATAAATACTTGTTGAATGAGACATATTTAACCACAAGATGCTCACTGCGGTCACAAATAAGATGTAGGTGGAGACATCTTATAAACAAATCACATGCATTTTTTTGGACTCTGAGTTAGTTTTATGAGTGTCCAGATATCTTATTAAATTCTGAAATCGCCATGGTGGGGAGAAGAAATTTGATGAATCATTTAAGCTTCATTTATACCTAACACGACTTTCCCAAATAGATGGGGGCTACGCCAGCCTCGTTACGTGGATTTATGAAATCTGCACGGTCAAAACGCACACTGAGCAATTCCATCATTTCCCCACTTTTCTGCTTTTACTATTTCTCAACTTATCATGACCAAGAATCAGTCCGGTGTTTGGCAACAAGAGGTGTGGAAATGAACTGAAGACATGGGCCACAGCTGACATGGAATCCCTCAGGGCTCCCGGGAGACCCACAATCTCAGGAAAGCCAATGCAAGGCGGGTAGCAGAGAAGGGCGAGGGGTAATAAATTTCTTTTCCAACCACTATTTAATGGTTTTTCGATCCACCTTGAACAGAGCCGCAAGAACTGTTTTGTTTTTTTTTGTTTTTTTTTTTTTTTAAAACTACCCGTTTTATTCTTAGAGCTCTCAAAGAGAAGGAAATGCCACAGTCTCCTTAGGAATGAGGTAAAGATTAAATCAGAGAATCCTTGGAAACGATTTAGCAAAGTGCTTGTCATGCAGCAAGTGCTCAATCACGCTGTCGGGGAGGGTTGTTAGTATTCAGCAATGCTGGGGTGGGGGGGGGTCCCTCAAATCTTCAGTCTTGGAACCAGTGCTGGTCATCTTAGAACTCCAACTCTCGTGGCCAAAACGTTTTTGATAAATCTCACCTAGATTCCCTTCTCTGTCACTCAAAAGCCTTTTATACCCTTTGCTCTCTCCTCTACCTTTCTTAAAATATGAAGCGAGAAAGTAACAAGTTAGTCTTTCATAGTGACTATGTGCAAGAGAATTGGGGTGAATCTAGCAATTAGCCAAATAGCTAAGCCTAGGTTTTCCCCTGCCTTTCTATCCTGGCCCTTGTTATTTGGGTAATTGCATAAGTTCTACACCTGGTTTTGCATGTATTGCCAGTCTAAGCTGTGCAAAAAGGGGATGTCCTTTAATGATTTCCTTTGAATGGCTTTCCATTTCTGGAGGAAGAGGGCCCCTCTTGTTCCAAAACAAAGGAACCATCCATCCACCAAGACCTTTCTTCTCTGTTAAGTATCTCTTGAATTTCAAAGGAGGACTCGGAATTTCTCAGTCCCAATCTTTACGGCAGTTCCAGAACTGCAGTTTGTTTTCTTTGTCCCTTTAAGACCAGAAAACACTACAGGCAATGAAATAACCGTTCTTATTTTTCTTGGGTTCCAAACAAGACCAGATTCCAACCTGCTAATGCTTACCATTTCGAAGTAACCAAGCAGTTTATGATAATCAGCCCAAGAACACACTTTCCTTCCAAACAAGGATATAGCTACTAGCAGCGACAGCTGTATTTTGCTAGTCAATCCTCATGTCAAAGATTTACAGTTTTGAATTCTGTCACTTGGTTTGCCAACTGTTCCTCTTCCTTGGAGCTGCCCAGTTGTTTCTGAGGGGCCTTGAAGTGGTTTCCTAGCTATTTAAGTGCCCCCGAATTTTCATGTGTCGTTAGAGACATGAAGACCAAGAATGGAATTCCCTGTTTATATCCACAAGACTTCTCTCGCTCTCTTTCTTTTAAACATATGCGGAGTCATCCGCAGAAACTGGAACCAGATTAAAAGAAATGCTGGCTTTTAGAGCGAGTTTGAAAAACGTGATGCTGGGAGCCGGCCTCTTCCCGCTCTCTCCCCGGGTTCCCTTCCCGGGCTATGTGGTTCATCTGCTGTAATCCATCAGCCATTCATCTTGCTCATCAATCAGAACCTTCAAAGCAACCCCTACAGCTGCTTTGGCCATTTATCAGTGGGAAATAAAAGAGAAAGGGGGGAAAAGTAAGGAAAACATATCACCACCTTCCCGGGGCCTGGGATAATGGGTGTGAAAAGAGGGTGGAGGGAAAGCTTATCTAATGAAACCCAGAGCCTTCCTGGGATGTGACTTCTTGAACAAAGGATTGCTGGCTGGGAGCAAGAGCAGCAGCCAGTCTGCAGCGAAGTTGCAGGGATAAAGCCTGCCAGAAACAAAAGGGTTCAGCGGGAACCCAGAGGAATGCGTACAAAATGATATCCTCTCTAGAGGAGTTTAAAACCTACAACTGTTTGTAGGAATGTGCTCGCCAGTCTCCCAGCTTCCAGCTGCAGAGCAGGACTTGGGTGCTGGGGGGAGGGGGGAGCGGGCAGCGCCTTCCTTGCAGGCTGGGAAATGCCCCATCCAGTGATTCCCAGTTCTCACTTTCACAGGCTGTCTTGCAAGTCACCTGCTATTCAAACACGGCATGTGTCTTAGTCTTGAATTTGTCATGCACCAGTTTTGCTGTCAGATGTGAGAATCAATATGCAAGGCCTATAACTCAGCGATTATACTCCCAGGAATTCAGCCTATATGTGTGTGTATATATATATATATATATTTTTTTTTGACAGAGTCTCACTCTGTTGCCCAGGCTAGAGTGAGTGCCGTGGCGTCAGCCTCGCTCACAGCAACCTCCAACTCCTGGGCTCAAGCGATCCTCCTGCCTCAGCCTCCCCAGTAGCTGGGACTACAGGCATGCGCCACCATGCCCCACTAATTTTTTCCATATATTTTTAGTTGACCAATTAAAATTTCTTTCTGTTTATAGTAGAGACAGGATGTCACTCTTGCTCAGGCTGGTTTCAAACTCCTGACCTCGAGCGATCCTCCCACCTTGGCCTCCCAGAGGGCCAGGATCACAGATGTGAGCCACCGCGCCCGGCTAACATTATGGTGATTTAAAAGGTAAATCATAGGCCGGGCGCGGTGGCTCACACGCCTGTAATCCTAGCACTCTGGGAGGCCGAGGCGGGCGGATTGCTCAAGGTCAGGAGTTCGAAACCAGCCTGAGCAACAGCGAGACCCCCGTCTCTACTATTAAAAAATCGAAAGAAATTAATTGGCCAAATAATATATATATATAGAAAAAATTAGCCGGGCATGGTGGCGCATGCCTGTAGTCCCAGCTACTCGGGAGGCTGAGGCAGGAGGATCGCTTGAGCCCAGGAGTTGGAGGTTGCTGTGAGCGAGGCTGACGCCATGGCACTCACTCTAGCCTGGGCAACAAAGCGAGACTCTGTCTCAAAAAAATAAATAAATAAATAAAAGGTAAATCATGATGATGATTTTAAATCATTATGATGATTTTAAATCATTTTGATGATATAAAAGGCAAATAGATAATTGATCACCTCTGGATTTTGTCTATGTGAATGGATTACCTATTCAAAGGAAAAAAAAACCCAAAACAAGGATATATGTTTAATGCATCTCAAATATTTACAATATTACAATGTCAGCCTCTGCATGGCTCACATTTGGAGTCAATTCTCTTAACATGCATCCATTCTCCTGATATTCGCTGATCTCTCGTGTGCCAGGCCTTGTGCCAGACCCTGGGACGAGGGTGGGGACAGAAGCCAGCGGTGTCCCTGTCCCCACGGCGCCTGCGGGAAGGCCAGGCACCTGTTGGGATGGGCGGAAGTCCTGTGGAGACCTCACCCGTTCTGGGGTGGGAGTAGGGTCAGGAGTGTCTTTGTTCAAGGACAGACTGAAATAATAACTGAAGGTCCCCACGCGGGGGGAAGGTGGGGTGGCTGTGGAGAACATTCTGGGCAGGGGAACAGCACGCACGGCGGGAGGGAGCGCGGGGGTTCAAGCCCCTAACAGGAGGCCGGGTGGTGGGTCGGAGGGGACCCAGAGGATCAAAGAGATAAGGAGGCCAGGAGACACGGGGGGGACCAAACATTCGGGATATTGCTCTTCATCCTGTTACTTAACATCATAACATACTTTCTATGTCAAGATACATATTTTATTTTATATATTTTTGAGACAGAGTCTCACTCTGTTGCCCAGGCTAGAGTGAGTGCTGTGGCCTCAGCCTCGCTCACAGCAACCTCCAACTCCTGGGCTCAAGCCATCCTCCTGCCTCAGCCTCCCAAGTAGATGGGACTACAGGCATGCGCCACCATGCCTGGATAATTTTTTCTATATATTTTTAGTCGGCCAATTAATTTCCTTCTATTTATAGTAGAGACAGGGGGTCTCGCTCTTGCTCAGGCTGGTTTCGAACTCCTGACCTCGAGCGATCCTCCCGCCTCGGCCTCCCAGAGTGCTGGGATTGCAGGCGTGAGCCACGGCGCCCGGCCCACTCTCACTTTCGACAATTGCTTGACTCTAGGTCAACATTTTGAGCTTGAAGGATTCTCCAGGTAAGCAGAGGACAAAGGGAGAAAGGATGCGGCTTAGTCAACTAAGAAACACACCTTGCAAACGTGGGAGGCAACTTGTGGCGGAGTGTTCTCCGGACATGAGGGGCTGGGACGCAGGAAGAAGCCACCTGACCCAAAAAAAGCATGCAAAGTCGTGTGGTTTTCCTGGGCACGAAAGCATGGAAAAGAGTCCAGCGGAAGGGAAGGATGCTTTGTTCGTGAATCATAAAGCTAAGCAAACAGTGCAGGTTGGAGAGGAATTGTCATGTTTTAATATTGTGCAAAAGAATAGAAGATAGGCCGGGCGCGGTGGCTCACGCCTGTAATCCTAGCTCTTGGGAGGCCGAGGCGGGCCGATTGCTCAAGGTCAGGAGTTCAAAACCAGCCTGAGCAAGAGCGAGACCCCGTCTCTACTATAAATAGAAAGAAATTAATTGGCCAACTGATATATATATATAAAAAATTAGCCGGGCATGGTGGTGCATGCCTGTGGTCCCAGCTACTCGGGAGGCTGAGTCAGGAGGATCGCTTGAGCCCAGGAGTTTGAGGTTGCTGTGAGCGAGGCTGACGCCACGGCACTCACTCTAGCCCTGGCAACAAAGCGAGACTCTGTCTCAAAAAAAAAAAAAAAAAAAAAAGAATAGAAGATAAATCCACTGAGCATGGACGGGGGCAGCCGTGTGGATAATCCAGAAAGCCCTGCTCCAAGTCCTGAGAGTGGATAATGGGATCCCAGCCACAGCTCATTTCTCTTTCTCAATATGTTTCCTGGAGTTTATTGTTCAAATTAACGAGCATTCCCCGAGTGGCTGGGGAGCCCAGCAAAAGCCCTGTGACCTGTGTATTAGGCGGTACAGAGAAACCCCCTGGGTTCAAAGTGTTCCTTCGGGTAACTTGTATGTGGATACAATGACAGTTCACCGGATGTGTATTGACTAGGGCTTTTTTGAGTTAAAAACCCTTAAATCCATTCTTTTGGTGATACTTTGGGTGTGGTCATTCCAGTGCCCTGGATGCTACTAATCACTCACTCATGTCACATTTTTCTGACCTTAAGGACATTCACTGTCTCTTTTTTTTTTTTTTTTTTTTTGAGACAGAGTCTCACTTTGTTGCCCAGGCTAGAGTGAGTGCCGTGGCGTCAGCCTGGCTCATTCACTGTCTCTTATCACCCCATTTTATTTTCTTATTTTATTACAGCTAGCTGAAATTATCTTATTTAAATTTTTTATTTTTATTTTTTTGAGACAGAGTCTCGCTTTGTTGCCCAGGCTAGAGTGAGTGCCGTGGCGTCAGCCTCGCTCACAGCAACCTCAATCTCCTGGGTCAAGCGATCCTCCTGCCTCAGCCTCCCGAGTAGCTGGGACTACAGGCATGCACCACTGTGCCCGGCTCATTTTTTCTATATATATTAGTTGGCCAATTAATTTCTTTCTATTTATAGTGGAGGCGGGGTGTCGCTCTTGCTCAGGCTGGTTTCGAACTCCTGACCTCAAGCAATCCTCCCGCCTCGGCCTCCCAGAGTGCTAGGATGACAGGTGTGAGCCACCGAGCCCGGCATCTTATTTAAATTTTTAAAAAACTTAAAACTTAAATATAAGCTGCAAGAGGCTCATAAATTCCCTCTGTCCTGTTAACTGTAGTATTCTCTGTGCCTAATACAGTACCTGGCATACAGTAGGTGCTCAATAAATATTTGCTGAGGAAACCAACACGTTTCCATCAAACGCACCTTCTAGGAAGGAAGTCAGTGCTTCCTGAAGGTTCAGGCCAGCTGAGCTGCCCAGAGTAACTTTCTCCCATCTCTTCTTTCTTTCTTTTTTCCTTTCTAAAAATTAAGCTATAAATGATAAATGTAAAATTCATTCTTCTCGGTATGCAGCTCTGCAAGTTTTTTTTTCTTTTTTTTTTTTGAGACAGAGTCTCACTCTGTTGTCCAGGCTAGAGTGAGTGCCGTGGCGTCAGCCTCGCTCACAGCAACCTCAAACTCCTGGGCTCAAGTGATCCTCCTGCCTCAGCCTCCCGAGTAGCTGGGACTACAGGCATGCGCCACCATGCCCGGCTAATTTTTTCTATATATTTTTAGTTGGCCAATTCATTTCTTTCTGTTTTTGGTAGAGACGGGGTCTCGCTCTTGCTCAGGCTGGTCTCGAACTCCTGACCTCGAGCGATCCTCCCGCCTTGGCCTCCCAGAGTGCTAGGATTAGCCTCACAGCAACTCCAGGGTAAGGTCTCTTATGATTTCTATCTTGACACATGAAGCCATAAAGGGAGAACCCCATAGAATGAGCAATTTCCCTAAATCCACAGAGACAGCAAGTGGTGGGCTGGGATCTGACCTTGGTCTCCTTCTTCCAGAAGTCTCTTCCCCTTAAACTTTTGCTTTGCTTGTTGTTTTGTTTTTATTCAACAGAACTTTTTCCCTCCCTTTTCCTTTTAGTTTAACGTGTAATAATTTGACATGTTCATGGAGTACAGAGTGATATTTTGATATGTGTATGCGGTGCGTAATGATCAAATCAGGGGCTCAGCATTCCATCCCATCAAACATTTTCCATTTCTTTGTGTTTTGGACCTTCGGAATCCTCTCTTCCAGCTCTTGGAAAATGTACACTAAATTATAGTCACCATGCTCACTCCATAGCCCTGCAGATCACTGGGGCTCATTCCTGCTATCTAGCTGTCCTTTTGCATCTGTTAGCCAAACTCTCAACAAAACTTCCTTCATTTTCTAGCACATCCCAGACACATTGGCCAATAGACAGTGAGCACAGACTCAGATTACGAAGAAGAGGCCAAAGATAAGATAAAATGTGACGATGCAAAGATGGTGGGGGCTTTCTTGGAATTTTGAACCTCCTTGAGTGGAGGATGGCTTCGCTCTGTGACAACCACAGAGGCTGACGTTAGACAGGCCGTGTGTGTGTGTGTGTGTGTGTGTGTGTGTGTGTGTGTTTTGGGGGAGTGCCGAGGCAAAGAGAAAACGTATCCTCTAATAGTAAATGTCATTCAACTTCTGCACACACATCCTCGAGTTTTTACTTAAAACGTTAAGGGAAAAAAAAAAGTCACCTTTCTGTTCACTATAACTCCCTGAACTTGAACTTGACTTATTCAAGTTCAAGTTGTCCATTGCTGGGACAGCTTCTCTCCAACTCGCCTTCAACCACCCAGCAAGGGCACCGGTCAGATGCAACCCTCCATGCGGCACCCAGCCTTTGTCGCCGTCTGTTTCTATCCCCAAGAAAGATTTGACGTTGCAAAACACTGAAACTTAGAGTAAGCGGAGCAAGGAACAATCCAGTCCTTGTTTTAAATCAAGTTGTCATAATCCAAAGGCAAGCTCCAACTCTAATAACAAACACCCAGTGTTATGACATTTTACCTTTTCCAACTATTTATGCAGGCACAAATATTGTGTTTAAATTCTAAACCATACAGTTAACATAAAACAGTCCACTTACTTAAATATAGTAAAAACAAAGCGAGTTATGCCAATTTTGTTTCCCTTTTAGGTCTCCGTTCTTTAAATAGATCATTCATTCAACAAATGTCTGCTGAACGCTCGGTGTAGGACACTGTGCTTGGTACAGCACGTCGCCACGCGAACCAGGGCGAGTCCCGAGCTCTGAGCACCATCGACAAACAGTCAGAAAACAATGGAAGCCACTCTTAAAATGACCTGTGCTTTCCACTTCTAACATCAAAAGAAGTACCGTGTTTGCCCGAAAATAAGACAGGGTCTTATAGTTATTTTTCCTCAAGAAGACACCCTAGGGCTTATTTTCAGGGGATGTGTTATTTTTGCTAAGCATGGTACAACCATCTACATTGATTCAAATAGAGTGAAGTCGTCTTCTTCTGGAATATCATCATCACTCTCCAAACCCTGAATCCCATCCTGAATGTCTTGCGACTCTATTTCCTTTAGAACCATCAGCCCTGATCTCTTATGTTTAGCACTAGAGCTGTCATGGGGCGGATGAGAAGGGCTGCTCGTGTTCTTTCCCGCTCCGCGACGACATGCATGGGTTGTGCAGATGCGCTGCGTAGCCACGCCCACCACTAGGGCTTATTTTCATAGCCACGCCCACCACTAGGGCTTACTTTCATAGCCACGCCTACGACTGGGGCTTATTTTCATAGCCACGCCCACCACGGGGGGGCTTATTTTCATAGCCACGCCCATCACTAGGGCTTATTTTCATAGCCACGCCCAACACTAGGGCTTATTTTCATAGCCACGCCCACCACTAGGGCTTACTTTCATAGCCACGCCCATCACTGGGGCTTATTTTCATAGCCACGCCCAGCACTAGGGCTTATTTTCATAGCCACGCCCAGCACTAGGGCTTATTTTCGGGGTGGGGCTTCTATTGGGCACATACTTAGACATCCTGCTAGGGCTGATTTTATGGGGAGGGCTTATTTTCGGGGAAACACGGTAGCAGAAATGCTGTATGTTGCCTTTTCATTCTCCACCATGTCCCATCCTCCCCAATCCAACTGTCATGAGGCCTAAAAACTGGAGCGTCTGAAGCATCATGAAAGGAAAGCCTGAATAATATTTGGAGTACGGTTTTCCAGCAGTTTTATGAACTCGGGCTGTGAAACACAGGAATGAAAGTGGCGGAGAAAACGGTTTTTCGCAGTCACTCAGAGAAAGATAAAGTGTGATGCCCTGATCTTGGCATCCTGACTCTGCATCCCACACTCCACCGGGAATTGGATTTTAACAAGGAGCAGGGTTTGTGGTTTGGGAAACACAGCATTTTTACTGCCTCGGGTCATATTTGAAATATTTGTAGCCGTTTAAAATAGCGTCATGTTATTTTTTCTCTTGTCTTCAAAACAAACCCAGTGAGCTTTTATAAGTCATAATAACAAGCATGAAATTGGGATATTGGAAAACCCACGGGCAGGGCTTTGGGACATCCCTTCTCTCCCAGGACGGGTGCTTGCATTTGGGGGCAGAGGGCCGTTAGCTTCTTGGGAGCCCATCTGGCCCTGAGTGACTTAGGGACCCTGAAGAAACGGGGAGGGATCCCAGGGACAACAGAACTGGGGCCTGCTACCCAACTGTGTGTTTTTTTCTGTTTTTTTTTTTTTTTTTTTGAGACAGAGTCTCACTCTGTTGCCCAGGCTAGAGTGCTGTGGCGTCAGCCTCGCTCAAGGCAACCTCCAACTCCTGGGCTCAAGCGATCCTCCTGCCTCAGCCTCCCGAGTAGCTGGGACTACAGGCATGCGCCACCATGCCCGGCTCATTTTTTCTACATATATTTAGCTGGCCAATTAATTTCTTTCTATTTTTAGTAGAGACAGGGGTCTCGCTCTTGCTCACGCTGGTCTTGAACTCCTGACCTCGAGCAATCCTCCTGCCTCGGCCTCCCAGAGTGCTAGGATTACAGGCGTGAGCCACCGCGCCCGGCCTTACCGTGCCTTTTCTATGTCTACATAGGTTCAGATCCCAAAGCACTTATCATCGTGTTACAACTGCCTAGATTTCAGTCCAGTAACATGCTGTACAGGTTTGGAGCCTGGGAGAGTCGGCTCTACCCTCTAGCCTAGGTGTGCAGGAGGCTATACCTTCCAGGGGTGTGAAAGCACAGTGACAAAATCGCCTAGTCATGCATTTCTGAGAACAGACCCCTGTCGTTCAGCCATGCATGACTGCACTGATACCCAGTACATGCATGTGAAGGGAGACAGCAAACATGCAAGTTAATATTTCTTGAGCATCTACCAGGCCATATCCAATCACTCCTCATAACAATCCTAAGAAATGTGTGCTGTTATCCTCCCAGTTTTATTGATGGGGATAGCTGGTGCACAGGGAGGTCATGTAGCTGGCACGAGGTCACACGGCTGGGAGGTCTTGGGGCTGGGGTCCTGGTCAGGCAGCTGGCTGCAGGAGTCCGGGCAGTGCCCTGTGCTGCTGTCCACGCCCTGGCTCATTTCTCAAGCCCAAGTTTAAATAAACTCCTATCTCAGGATTCAGAAATGCTGAAAGTGGCCGGGCGCGGTGGCTCACGCCTGTCATCCTAGCACTCTGGGAGGCCGAGGCGGGAGGATCGCTCGAGGTCAGGAGTTCATGACCAACCTGAGCAAGAGCGAGACCCCCGCCTCTACTAAAAATAGAAAGAAATTAATTGGCCAACTAAAAATATATAGGAAAAACTGAGCCGGGCATGGTGGCGCATGCCTATAGTCCCAGCTACTCGGGAGGCTGAGGCAGGAGGATCGCTTGAGCCCAGGAGTTGGAGGTTGCTGTGAGTGAGGCTGACGCAATGACACTCTAGCCCGGGCAACAGAGTGAGACTCTGTCTCAAAAAAAAAAAGAAAAGAAAACACTGAAAGCCCGATGACAGAGGAAGGAAAGCATTTTGATGGATTTCCTTTAGATTTTTTGTATTAAAATCAAGATATGTACAATTCTCAGATCATATGGAAGTTGTTGGAAAACAAACCAAGAGAGTATTAACCCTTTGCACTCGCTTGCTTTTTTTCTCGATCCCTTTATTCAACTCGGGATTTAATTTTTCAAATACCCCAGATTTTACAAAGCGCTGTGGCAGTAGAATAAAAAACTGGAGTTTCTTTTCATACGAACTTATTTATTTGGATTTTTTAATATTTCAAATTATTGATACATTCAAAGAGTAATTTTAACCTCTATAATAATTTTTCATGGTGTGTGATATTTTTTTAAGCATTCACCCACATGAAGACTTGGTTTACATTCACGTGTTTTGCAAATATAAACCGTCTCTCTTCTTCCTCCTTTGATTTTTCTGTTAGAACAAACGACACGATCTTTGTGTCTTTTTGTTAGGGTGGGGTGTGATTGTATGGAACTTTCCATCTAAACGTTGCTCTAAGTCAGTGGATAACAATCCACCTCTGGGAGTTAGTGGACCGTCTCTGCATTGACATTTTACTTGTCTTTTCGTGCTAATGAAAACAAGAGAAGATACTGGAAAAATAGACAAAAATCCCCCTCCCCCCCCCGAGGTGACACTACCTGTCGAGTGTGGCTCCACACACGAGCTGCTACAGATGCCAACCGTGTCGGGTCACACTCGACATCCCAGTGCAAAGGGTTAAGACGTGTTTTCCCTACCGCAACCCCCCCCCCCCACCAAAGAGCAAAAGGATATTATCTTCCCCCAAAGAGCAAAAGAATAAAGAAAAAGAAGGGGGGAAGAGCCCTGTATGGGTTTCTACGTTTTTTGTTTTTTGTTTTTTTTGAGACAGAGTCTCACTTTGCTGCCCAGGCTAGAGTGAGTGCCGTGGCGTCAGCCTCGCTCACAGCAACCTCCAACTCCTGGGCTCGAGCGATCCTCCTGCCTCAGCCTCCCGAGTAGCTGGGACTACAGGCATGCACCACCACGCCCGGCTAATTTTTTTTTCTATATATATTAGTTGGCCAATTAATTTCTTCCCATTTATAGTAGAGACGGGGTCTCGCTCTTGCTCAGGCTGGTCTCGAACTCCTGACCTGGAGCGATCCGCCCGCCTCGGCCTCCCAGAGTGCTAGGATGACAGGCATGAGCCACCGCGCCCGGCCTGGGTTTCTACGTCTTGAGCTGAGCTTTCCCCACGTTTGGGTGGCTGGTTGGGGGAAGGTGGGGGGAAGGCGAGGAGGAGCGACAGGGCCCGGCAAGCCTGGGCGGGCTGCAGTGGGGACAGGCCATGGGAATGCCCTCAGCGTCCTGGGGCCGAGAAGAAAGGCGCCTGTCAACGAATGGTGCTCAAAATGGGCTGGAAAACAGGGGATCCGGCCCTCTCAATGAGAAGCAGAGAAAGTGCCTTTTCTGTCGCTCCCTGCACCGTGAGCCGCTGCCTGTCCCCTCCCCACCCTGCCTGACCCCATTCCCTGCTCCTCTAGCTGAGTGCAGAGAAAGGGCCTCTTGTTGTCGTCACCCCACCCTCCTGTCCCCCATCCGCATTCTTTTATCTCTGCCCAGGGCCTGGCTTTCAGCTGCCAGGAATTTTGGGTTGCGCATGGCATATTCCCAGGATGGGCATCCAAGGGACGCCGGTGTCATCATCCAAGCGGCCTGGCCTGACCAGCTAATGGCCAGCAAGCTGTCTGTCCCCAGCCAGGCCGGGAAGCCACTGCGGCTTCGCACTTTTATTTATTTTTTTTTTTGAGACAGAGTCTCGCTTTGTTGTCCAGGCTAGAGTGAGTGCTGTGGCGTCAGCCTAGCTCACAGCAACCTCCAACTCCTGGGCTCAAGCGATCCTTCTGTCTCAGCCTCCCGAGTAGCTGGGACTACAGGCATGCGCCACCATGCCCGGCTAATTTTTTTTTATATATATATCAGTTGGCCAATTAATTTCTTTCTATTTATAGTAGAGACGGGGTCTCGCTCTTGCTCAGGCTGGTTTTGAACTCCTGACCTTGAGCAATCCTCCTGCCTCGGCCTCCCGAGAGCTAGGATTACAGGCGTGAGCCACAGCGCCCGGCCAAGGCTTCGCACTTTTAAAACATTGAGTTGTAAGGTTAGATTAAGGATGGGGAATTAGCAATGTCTCCTTCTGTGATGGTGCTTTGTGTAACAATGGCCGTGGCACTGGAAGAAAATTATTTTTTTTCTGAGACAGAGTCTCATTCTGTCGCCCGGGCTAGAGTGCCGTGGCGTCAGCCTCGCTCACAGCAACCTCCAACTCCTGGCCTCAAGCGATCCTCCTGCCTCAGCCTCCCGAGTAGCTGGGACTACAGGCATGCGCCACCATGCCCGGCTAATTTTTTCTATATATATATATTAGTTGGCCAATTAATTTTCTTTCTATTTATAGTAGAGACGGGGTCTCACTCTTGCTCAGGCTGGTTTCGAACTCGTGACCTCGATCGATCCTCCTGCCTCGGCCTCCCAGAGCGCCGGGATGACAGGCGTGAGCCTCCGCGCCCGGCCTCAACTCCTGTCTTGCTGGCTACTGTCTCCATCGCCTTCTCAGCGTGCACATTTTGTGAAACGAGAAGCCACGTGGGAGAGACCCCGTGTCACGGAACCGCGGGTGGCCGCCGGCCGGCAGCCGGCACGGAGCTAAGGCCCCTGGGTCCGCCAGCCCGCAGCCAGCCGGGTCTTGCCGACATTGGGGACAGGAGTGTGCAAGTGGCCTCTTCCCCACTGGAGCCTTCCGATGAAACCCCGCCACCGACCGGCAGCTTGAGTGCAGCCAGCGAGACCCTGAAGCAGAGGGGACCCGGCTAAGCCCAGCCTCAACCCCGACCCACAGAGACTGCGACATAATAAGCGTGTGCTGCCTTACTCCGCTAAGTTTGGGGCCAGCCGTTCTGTGACACTAGATGGCTAATTTAGATTTCTTTCTTAAAAATAAAAACAGGCCGGGTGCAGCGGCTCATGCCTGTCATCCCAGCACCCTGGGAGGCCGAGGCGGGAGGATCGCTCGAGGTCAGGAGTTCGAGACCAGCCTGAGCAAGAGCGAGACCCCTTCGTCTCTACTATAAATAGAAAGAAGTTAGCCGGACTAAAAATAGAAAAAATAGAAAAAAAAAAAGAAAATTTTTCTAAAATAGAAAAACTATTCTAAACCAAAAATAGAAAAAATTAGCCAGGCCGGGTGCGGTGGCTTGTGCCTGTAGTCCCAGCTACTGGGGAGGCTGAGGCAGGAGGATCGCTCAAGGTCAGGAGTTCGAGACCAACCTGAGCAAGAGCGAGACCCCCGTCTCTACTAAAAGTAAAAATAAATTAATTGGCCAACTAAAAATATATATATAAAAAAATGAGCCGGGCGTGGTGGCGCATGCCTGTAGTCCCAGCTACTCGGGAGGCTGAGGCAGGAGGATCGCTTGAGCCCAGGAGTTTGAGGTTGCTGTGAGCGAGGCTGATGCCACGGCACTCACTCTCTCCTGGGGCAACACAGTGAGACTCTGTCTCAAAAAAAAAATTAAATAATTAAAATAAAAAGTAGACAAAAGTCCAGTATTTCCGCTGAGGATTGGTAAGCATTTAGGGTGTCGCTTCTCTGGTTTTGCTTCAGTTGTTCTTCCTGCGCCCCTGTGCCGGGTCTAAGGACAGCCAGCTGCTGATAGACTAATCTGCCCAGAGCACGTCTCCGATATGGCCCCTGCCCTGCTCAAGAACCTTCCTTGGCTCCCACCGACTGAAGGAAAGTAGCTCAACTCCTTCATTTGACCTTCAAGGCTCGCTTTGAAACCTGCCCTTTATCAGCTGCTGGGACAATTGTCCCGAGTCACCAATCAGCGCATGTCGCTCTCACGCTTATAAAAAGTCTCTGTTGGATTCCGGCTGCCAACCAGATTGGATCTGCGTTCCAAGACCTGGGCTGAATGATGAAGGCTTGCAGTGACCCGGTGCCTGTCACCTCTCTGCCTCAACCCTGACGTCCCAGCAGCGCTGGGCGGCTTATGGCATGCACCCTGATCCACACTCGGGGCCATCTCCTCCCCTCCCCCGCTCCCCTCCCCCGTCCCTGTCCCTGTCCCACCCCCCCTGCCCTTTAAGAAGCTTTCTCCCTGTGCCTGCTTTGCTGTTCTTTTCCTTTCATCCTGAAAAATCCCCTGCTCTGGAAAATTCGTAAAGTTCAGCTCAGGCCATCTGAGTAAGAAAGAGGAGAAAGAACCTAAAGCAAACCCCCTTGCCTGGGGCTGCATAGACTATGCCTCTGGAAGGTTCCAGAGGAAACCAGAGGCCTCGGCTGTCCCTGGGGAAGGGGTGGGGGTCGGCCAGGCCTGAGGGACAGAGTTGGGCAGACAGAATTTTCTCTGGAAATCTTTTCGTGCCTTCGTGACGTGGTAGCGTGTGAAAATATTCACCTATCTAGACCTTAAATAATTATGATGAAGGGGAGAGAAGTTAATTCCTCAATTTGCCCTCGCTGGGAAGCCTTCCTTGGCTTTCTCACGCTGAGCCGCGTGTGTGACGTCCTGTTTGTGTATTTGTCAACCCTCAAGTCTCTGACACCCTAGAACCAGGGCTCAGGGGTTGTCCCTTATTCACCCCCTTATCCCTGTCCCCAACTATCTGCTACTTCATAGGCCCCCAGAGTAACTGGGGAATAAAAAAATCTACACTTCCAAATGTATTCCCACCACCTCTCCGCCTTTCCTGCAGGCTCTGAGCTTTCCCGCCTCTGGGCCTTAGCTCCTGCTGTTCCCTCTGCCTGGATTTCCCTTCCCCTGTTATTTCATTTTTCAAGTCTCCTCAACTCGGCTCCCAGCTCTTGGAGGCATTTCCCCTTTGTCTGATTTCCCACACACTCCTGGAGATTTTTAAAAATTTTTTCGGAGACAGAGTCTCACTCTGTTGCCTGGGCTAGAGTGTTATGGCATCAGCCTCGCTCACAGCAACCTCCAACTCCTGGGCTCAAGCGATCCTCCTGCCTCAGCCTCCCCAGTAGCTGGGACTACAGGCATGCGCCACCATGCCCGGCTCATTTTTTCTCTATATATTTTTAATTGGCCAATTGATTTCTTTCTATTTTTAGTAGAGATGGGATCTTGCTCTTGTTCTTGCTCAGGCTGGTCTCGAACTCCTGAGCTCAAACGAGCCTCCTGCCTGGGCCTCCCAGAGTGCTAGGATGACAGGCGTGAGCCACCGCGCCCGGCCAACTTTATCCTTCCTATCAGGGGTTGGCAAACTGCGGCCCAAGGGCCAAATCGGACGCATGGCCTGTGTCCGTGCCGGAGACTCCCGTTCTCCCATGCATCGTCCAAGGCTGCTGTCCCTTGTCACGGCAGAGCTACCAGTGGCAGTGGAGACCCCAAGGCCTGCAAGGCCAGGCGTGTTTACCCTCTGGCCCTTGATAGCAAAGGTTAGTGCACTCCTGATCTGCATCTCAGTTACACCTCTTCTGCTCCTTAAGATGCAGACGGGGACCCAGCCAAGCTCATTATCCTGGCGGAAGAGGACGCCACCTCTCTCTCCCCAGGGCCTCCCAGAGCCACCCTGCGGAGCACGTTCCTGCTCCCGGAGCCCCTGCACCCTTTCCCGCCCCAGCCTCGAGCCGGCTGTCCCTGAGCCTGAGCCCAGCTCTGCCTCGGCTGGTCTCGTTGTGTTCTCTCAGTCACACTGCGAGTCCCCTACTTAGAGAGGCTGTGCTGGGCGGCCTTACCTACTTACCGTGCTTCCCCGAAAACAAGACGGGGTCTTATATTTATTTTTCCTCAAGAAGACACCCCAGGGTTTATTTTCAGGGGATGTGTTATTTTTGTTAAGTACGGTGCAACCATCTACATTGATTCAAAAAGACGAGTGAAGTCGTCTTCTTCTGGGACATCATCCTCACTCTCCAAACCCTGAATCCCATCCTGAATGTCTTGCGACTCTGTTTCCTTTAGAACCACTGGCCCAGATCTCTCCTGTCGAGCACTAGAGCTGTCACAGGGCAGATGAGAAGGGCTGCTCGTGTTCTTTCCCGCTCCGCAACGACATGCATGGGTTGTGCAGACTGCCACGCCCAGCACTAGGGCTTATTTTCATAGCCACGCCCACCACTAGGGCTTATTTTCATAGCCACGCCCACCACTAGGGCTTATTTTCATAGCCACGCCCACCACTAGGGCTGATTTTCATAGCCACGCCCACCACTAGGGCTTATTTTCATGGCCACGCCCACCACTAGGGCTTATTTCCATAGCCACGCCCATCACCAGGGCTTATTTCCATAGCCACGCCCATCACCAGGGCTTATTTTCATAGCCACGCCCATCACCAGGGCTTATTTTCATAGCCACGCCCAGCACTAGGTCTTATTTTCAGGGTAGGGCTTCTATTGCACACATGCTCAGACATCCTGCTAGGGCTGATTTTATGGGGAGGGCTTATTTTCGGGGAAACACGGTAGGTACCTGTGCCAGCGTCTGTTCCAACACCTGTGAGCTCCTGCCTGCACACCTTATAAGCTGTAATCAATCATTTTTATTTGCTTGCCTGGCTCTCTCCCCCACTGCACTGTGAGGTCCTTGAAGGCAGGGACTGCCTCTGTCTGGTTTCCTGCCGTATTTGCAGCATCTTGTTCGGCACCTGTCACCGTGGATAGGCCCGGCGGGAAATACCGTTCACCGACTGACTACGCAGGGGCTGCATCCTTGTCCCCATCAGAGTGGCTCGCTGAGCGTCTATCGGGCGCTCAGACTGTCTGTCGAATGAATGAATAATATAAGACAGGACACTTAATCAGGATAATACTGATAAATGAAAGTAGCCTCATTGCAGGCTTCTCCCGACCCTTTCATACCCGGCTGGTGGAAGAGAATAGCTTCCTCCTGCTCCGTGTAAATTATTCAGGATAAGGGAAAGGAAGTGAGCTCTCGAGGGACATGCTAGAATATCCTCCTCTGATTGTGTGTGTGTGTGTGAGAGAGAGAGACAGTGGGGCCTGCACGTCACCCTTCTGTCCACAGACTGGGGAACCGGGAACCGACTAGCTCCCTGGGACTCTGCACAAACACGCTCCCAGTGGCCTGTGACATCTGTGAAATCTGTTTTTCCTCAGAACCAGCCATTCAGAAATTGGAATACTTACTTAATATATATTTTTAAAGCAATATTGTTTTAGGTTATAAAATAGATGCATGCATTGCAAAGAATTTAAAAACCAAAAAAAAAATGCAAATAAGAAAATAAAAATTACGCTTAAATGCACCATCATGCTTATCTATTTTGTGTTACTTCTGTGTGTTTTAGATTTTCTTTCTCCCTCCCTTAGCCCTCCCTCTTTTTCTCCCTCCCTTTCTTCCTTTTTTTTTTTTTTTGTCTTTCTTTCTTTTAATACATTTGGGATCTATTTAGCATTATATCCTGAACATGATCTCATAACATTAAATGCTTTTTAACAACAACATTTTAAATAACTGTATAATACTCCAGGGAATGTGCTCAATCCCGTACGCCGGGTTGTTTTTTGTTTATTGCTAGGGTCACTCTCCTGTCAACTAACACACAATTCTGCAATGAACAAATTTGGTAACTTGGCATTTCCTTTAACTAGATTCATAGAAGTAGAGTTATTGGCTAAAAAGTTATAGAATTTTACAATATTGTCTACAAGTATGGCTGAATTAATTTTGCGGGATTGATACTGATCCAAGGTCCCAACCTCATGCCTATTTTACCATAGACTTTTCACCAATATGATCACATTGCTACCACATAACACTTTTACTATTCTAATTAGAAAGAATCACTTAAAATGTTTATCATTCATATCTCTTTTTCTATAAATCTATTTTCCCTATTCATTTTTTTCCTTAGAAGCTTAACTATTTTAAAATTCAGTTAAACTTACATTAATAATTGATATCATCTGTGTGGTTGATCATACTTTCCAAATCAAAAGTTATATTTTAAGTATAGTCATTTTATATACATAATCAGGTTTTAATAAACCACAAAAAATATTATACGTTAAAGCTCACTTACCTTGAGCTGGTTTACTGACTTGTTGTAAGTCTTTGGAATATTCGGTAGCTGATGGAAACAAAAAAAAAAATGGGATTTGAGAAGCCTAAATCAGGGTCAAAGACCACCTCAAGGTGTGGGGCTCGGACAAACTGCAACAAAATCACCTGGCAGGGGTGTGCTTCGGGGGGGGGGGGTCGTTAAAAAAATGCTCGTTCCTGGGCCTTATTTAACACCCACCAAATTGGAATACCTTGTTGGCAAGGTCTAGGAATTTGCATTTTGAAAAGGCTCCTGGAATTTAGAAATCACTCAGACTTCCCTTCTCATGCTGAGTCCATCTATTCTTGCTTTCCCCGGAATCGACTGGACTTGGATAAGGTCCACATCTCCCCAGGGAGATGCCCCACGAAGACAGATTCGTGGCAGAGGGGACTTGTCACCGGGGCCCCTCTTTAAACACGAGATCTGGACTATGACCAGAGAGTGGCCATTGCTCTAGGGGTCTAAGTGTCATGAACAGGAGACCCCCAGAGGACGATCTTTGAGAATTTAAGATGACAATCCGGACTCCCTGCATTCCTGCCAATGGACAAGGCTGGGCTTCCACTTGGGGGTTGAGGTGACATAGGGGCTGGGACTTGGGGGGGGTTGTGATGAGGGTTTGGGACCCATAACCTGGTGGACACAGACCCCGGATGGCACACAAAAGGTTTGCTGCGGAAAACAGCAGGTAAAGCACCACAGAAACTCTGCAAAGTGGTACGTGCAGAGGAAAAGTGTCTTTTTTAAGAAAAACATGCTTCAAATGTTGCGTACGTGACTCCCAAAATGTTTCTGGAAAATTATTTACTCCTCGTATAATTATAAGTTGAGAGCTAAAATGTTTCATCACAAGGTTAACAAGTTATGTAAAAGTTGGGCAATTTCTAGCATACTTTGATGCCATAAAATAAAAGTGGTTTTGTTAATGCCTTTAAATTCATCTAGTGGAGCTTAACTATCATAGGGACTTGATACACCACTGCTTTTCCTGTTTCCATTCTACTTCCTGCACGGAATTTCCTAAAATCTATATTTTAATGTTTGAATGGCTTTTTATTGATCACTGTCACATTTCTCTGGAGCAAGATTCCATACAGTTACAATTTAAATCTTTAATATTTTCTGGGAATTTGGTGCTCTAGATGTTAAAGAAAATTCAATGTTATCATTATAATTATTATTTGTACTTAATTGCTCAAAACAACAAATGTGTTATCAATTTTAGTAAATAATGATGAAACATAAAACTTTATGAAGGCCGGGCGCGGTGGCTCACGCCTGTAATCCAAGCACTCTGGGAGGCCGAGGCAGGAGGATTGTTCAAGGTCAGGAGTTCGAAACCGGCCTGAGCAAGAGCGAGACCCTATAGTCTCTACTATAAATAGAAAGAAATAAATTGGCCAACTAATATATGTAGAAAAAATTAGCCAGGCGTGGTGGGGCATACGTGTGGTCCCAGCCACTTGGGAGGCTGAGGCAGGAGGATCGCTTGAGCCCAGGAGTTGGAGGTTGCTGTGAGCGAGGCTGACGCCACGGCACTCACTCTAGCCTGGGCAACAGAGTGAGACTCTGTCTCAAAAAAAAAAAAAAAAAAAAAAAGAAAAGAAAAGAAAAAAAAATGAAATGGGATGGAGCTTTTCTCTCTAATTAACCCTTAAATATTTCTTATTATCCAAATGAGATGGGGTTCATCATCAATTTTATTCTTTTTCTTTGCTTTGCATTATAGCTGTAAGGACTGAAAACTCTCATTCACATAAGCAGATGGGAATGGAAAGAGTTTTGTTATAGCAACATCACTCAATTCCTTAAACTCTTCCAAGGTATTTGCCAAAAATCATATGGTGATCTATCATCAAAAATTACTTTTAATGTTCTGCCAGTTGACAACCCCATCAGGTCCTCTTTTAATTTTGTTGAAAGCAAAGAATTGAAAACGAGTTGACTTACAAAAGGATTTGTAACCCAATCATTAGGATCTTTCACTTTCTCGACACTGAGACAGCTAGATTTTGAATCACTCCTTTGTTTGGAGTTTGGGATTTTTTTTTTTAATCCTGGGGCAATGAACTGCAGTGAGAAGCAGGGTGTGTGAGAGGTCGGCCTTGCTTTAGTGACAGGGGAAAGGGTAGCTGTAAAAGGGCAAGCAGTTCCTAGCACTGTGGGAGGCCGAGGCAGGAGGATCGCTCGAGGTCAGGAGTTCGAGACCAGCCTGAGCAAGAGCGAGACCCCCGTCTCTACTAAAATTAGAAAGAAATGAATTGGCCAACTAAAAATATAAAGAAAAAATGAGTACAATGATGATAACTCTTTTTTTTTTTTTTTTTTTGAGACAGAGCCTCGCTGTGTTGCCCAGGCTAGAGTGAGTGCCGTGGCGTCAGCCTCGCTCACAGCAACTTCAGACTCCTGGGCTCAAGCGATCCTCCTGCCTCAGCCTCCCGAGTAGCTGGGACTACAGGCATGCACCACCATGCCCGGCTCATTTTTTCTATATAGTTTTAGTTGGCCAATTCATTTATTTCTATTTTTAGTAGAGACAGGGTCTCCACTCTTGCTCAGGCTGGTCTCGAACTCCTGACCTCGAACGATCCTCCTGCCTCGGCCTCCCGGAGTGCTGGGATGACAGGCGTGAGCCACCGCGCCCGGCTGACTTTTTTTCTATAGTGATTTTTTTCCTAGTGTTCATCCCCTTGAGTGTGGCAGGCCTTAATGACTTGCTTGGAACCAATAGAACATAGCCGAGGTGATGGAATGCCACTTCTGCAGCGAGATTACAAAACATTTGTGACTTCCTTCTTGCTGCAGATGCTCTGTCTGCTGGCTTGGATAAAGCAAGTTACCATGCCGGAGAGGCTCACGGGACAAGGACGGGGGGAGTCCTCCAGCCAACAGCCAGCAAAGAACTGAAGCTCTCAGTCCTTCCTTGAGGAATGGGATCCTGCCTTCAGATGAGACTTTGGCCCTTGATGGCATGTCACCATCCTAAGGTAGAGGATCCGCCTACATGTGCTGGGTTTCTGTGGACGCCTGGCCCACAGAAGCCATGCAAAAGAAAACGTGTATATTGTTTTAAGCTGATACGTTTTGGACTCACTTGTTATGCAGCAATGGGTAACAGATATATCATGTATTTACCATTCTTAGTTTAATCACTTTATGTATTTGCTGTATAGCAGAAAATTCGTAGGAATAGCCCCATACATGTAGCAAGCAGCAAGAAACTGTAGCTGGGCCGGGCGCGGTGGCTCACGCCTGTAATCCCAGCACTCTGGGAGGCCGAGGCAGGAGGATCGCTCGAGGTCAGGAGTTCGAGACCAGCCTGAGCAAGAGCGAGACCCCTGTCTCGAATAAAAATAGAAAGAAATTAATTGGCCAACTGAAAGCATGTATAGAAAAAATTAGCCGGGCGCAGTGGCGCATGCCTGTAGTCCCAGCTACCTGGGAGGCTGAGGCAGGAGGATCGCTTGAGCCCAGGAGTGTGAGGTTGCTGTGAGCGAGGCCGACGCCACGGCACTCACTCTAGCCTGGGCAATGGAGTGAGACTCTGTCTCAAAAAAAACCAAAAACAAAAACAAAAACAAAAACAAAAACAAAAACAAAAAAGCAAAAAACAAAAAAACTGAGAAACCATAGCTGAACTTAAGGGAGGTGATACATCAATTACCAAGATCAATCACAAGAACCCAAGACACCCAATCAGAGGCATTTAGTAGAGAGGCAAATGGTTCTAGAGGAATGAGCCAACCTTGAATTCTACTGTTTTGCAACTCAGCTCAGTGTAGCTCATAACAGTCTGTTACTTCTCTTACCCTAGTGCTGAGTTCAACGCGATTCCTTGCTTAATTATCTGTGTTCTCCACCGGAACATAGGTTTAATAAGGTCAGGGACTCTGTCTCTTCCATTCATTATCACAGTGCCTGCCCCTCACACAGTGCTCGGGACACCTCAGACCTCCGAGTTATTTGTCGAATGGACAGATGTTTATGTTTCAGCGAATGTCAATAAGCACGAAAACACTGCTACACATTTTAGAAAAATGAGCACAAGAAATGGTTATAATAAAGATTTTTTTTTTTTCAGTGCTTAAATGGGGCAAGTCTTAGTATCTGGCCAATTCACTCGTTTAGGGCATCCAATTCCCTGATAATGCCAGTTAAATGGAACATTACTGTAATAAGTACCATTAATTATTCATTGCGAATGCAGCGCTCAAGGTCAAATGAAATCTGATGGAAAATCTCTCCGTTGTGGAAAAATCGGTTGCTGATTGTTATCGAGACTTTCATTGCTGCTGTACAGAGCTTATCTCCTCTGGCATGTTCTGCAGGGACCACGGCCACTAAGTTCATCTCAAGGAAAACAAGGCAATTTCATTTTATCTGATTCCACATTTCTCTGCTTTCAGGAATTTCCTTAATCTTGTAAATGATATTTTTCAACTATTATAAAGAGTGAGAAGGAAATAAGTTATGGTAGAAGTACAGTAAACGAAAAATAGGTTACCTGCAAAAAAGAAACATAGAAAGCCATTGTCACCAAACATTGTCACCAAACTTCAGAGATCTACCCCTGAACTGCTTAGTGTAAGCTAACCAACATAAAATCCAGGACCTAAACCGAGGGGGTGAGTTTAGCATTTGCTTTACTGGCAAAATGGCAAATGGTGGTGATGTCTTTATTCACTGAGAATCAGAAATGGTATTTAGGCTTCTCTTGTTGCCCTGTGTTAAGAAGGATTCTGAGGCCCGGTGGAGGAACACTATTTTTGATGAATGATGGCACAGAATTTAGAGCAGATGTATTAATCAGTGTATTTCTGAATCTTAGATTTATCTAATTATAATACCATTAGTTTCAGGGTACATTGTGACTTGGTGGAATCCAATTATGATTTATTTTCCTTATTGCAATAGTATGAACAGTCATGTTTCTAGATTCAAGGAACTTTTTTTTTTTTTTTTTAATCTCTGCTCTTCTAGCCTAGGCTTGGTTTGTACTTATTTTCAAAAGGTCCTTTCAGCTTGGGGAAGGAATTCTAGCTCCGAAATGTTGTCAGGTTTCCCAGTAGTGAAAAACAAAGCCCATAAAAAAGCTGAATCATTTTTCAAAGGTGACGGAATTCACTGCTGCCTCCGGCCCTGGCTCGTGTGTTCGAATTTCTCCATAAAGCAATAACGGTAGGTCCACGGGCGACCTGCTTCAATCTGAAGACAAACAAAACCTGCTAGAGCAGGAACCGGGAATAGGGTGGTCAAAGGGTAAACAGTATTGCTAGCACTTTGTTCTCACATTGCACACGATTTGCTTGGGTGGGGGGCACATTTAGGCCCTCCTAACCTTAGCTAATGCGCCAAGCCTTTTTAAAAAATGTATATTAAGAGACAAAATGATATGGAAACAGTTTATGCAACGGATATCCAACTTGTGTCATGTAGATTGCATAAAGACACTCAATCGATTTACACATGCTCAGCCCAAAATATCCACTTTCTTCACTCCTTTGTGGAACTCGAGGTGGCCTGACCCCCCCCCCCATGAGAGTGAGGACCAGGGCTTTTTCCATTTGGACGTGAGGTGAAAAAAATGCCTCTTCCAAGGCCCTGCCTCCTCTTTGTCGCTATGCACTAGTCCCTCGGCTCTTTGAGTGTTCATTCATTCATTCATTCATTCACATATTAATTTAATAAAAAGGTGCTCAGTTGCCCAGTGATGCTAGTTCGTGCTAAAGATACAGTGGTAAAGAAGACAGAAAACAAGCCTGTGGGCAAATAATAGTAAACTGTGTGTTACAAAGGAAACACATAAGGACTAAGAAAGAGAAGAGCAGGGGGGAGTGCCTATTTCTGGCCCCATGGTGGACTAGATGTTCACGGGAGCCCTTCCCAGCAGAGTACAACTAAAATGTTAAATAAAATAGTAAAGGCATTTACAAATAAATGCATGGCTGACTGGACAGGACACTAAAGGGATTCTGTGGCAGCCAGAAATGACCAGAAAGCAAGAATGGTCAGGGGACAGGTAGCTCTGGGTTCAACATTTGCCCAGAGGGCCAATCTTTGGTGGGCTAAACCCTGGTTTGTTTGTTTTTTTTTTTAATTTAAAAAAGTTTTTTTGACTCCTACAACACTAAGTTTATTTAAAAAAAAACAAAGAAAAAATAGAAAAAAAAATAAAAAAGTTTTTTTGAGACAGAGTCTTGCTTTGTTGCTGGGGCTAGAGTGAGTGCCGTGGTGACAACTTAGCTCACAGTAACCTCAAACTCCTGGGCTCAAGCGATCCTCCTGCCTCAGCCTCCTGAGTAGCTGGGACTACAGGCATGCGCCACCATGCCTGGCTAATTTTTTTATATTTTTAGTTGCCCAGGTAATTTCTTTCTATTTTTAGTAGAGACGGGGTCTCGCTCTTGCTCAGGCTGGTCTCGAACTCCTGAACTCGAGCGATCCTCCTGACTTAGCCTCCCAGAGTGCTAGGATTGTAGGTGTGAGCCACCGCGCCCGGCCAACCGTGGGTTTTAATAAACCCTAGAGCATAAAAATGAGCCGAGGTGGGATGAATGGGCCTCTCCATAAAGCCAGGAGACCAAAGAGCAACAGTCTTAGTAAGTGAACTAAAAAAAAGCAAGACAAAACCAAACTCTGGCCATGAAGGAAATACTCTCTGCCTCAACTTTGGCTTTGGGTGAAGAAACAAAGATAACAGAATCCCTTGAGAACTCCTGATCGTGTAAACCCAGGGTAAATGTGTTTGCAGGTTTATAGCTGGAATCCATGCTATCAATCAACCAACCAACCAAGGAACCAAGAAGCAAACAGAAACTCTCAAACCAAAAATGTAATTTCAGATCATTCTCAGGTGGCTAGCGGAAGAAATGTCTCAAATCCTCTGTGGAGAAACAGTCTTTCAACTCAGGTTCTAAGAACAGTTAGGAAAAACATTCAGAATCAAAACCACTACTAGGAAGCAAATTAATCATGAATGTAAGGAAAAAAAAAAAAAAAAAAAGACTACACATAAAATTCCCAAACTAGTAGAGAGGAAAAAATGGAAAGTGGGGAGGGGTCTCCCCTAATCTGAAATGGAATGTAGAAATAAGGTTGTAGGAATAAACCCAAACACATCAGTAGTCCATTATCAAATGAATGAAAATAAACATTTCAATAAGAAATCAAAGATCATTAGCTAACATTTTTTAAAAAACCCAGCTCTATATGCTGTTTATGTGAAATACACAAAAAAACATAAGGATAGAGAAAGATTGAGAATAAAAAGATGTAGAAAATGTGACAGGTACCTACTAATCAAAATAAATATAGGTACTTGCATTTTTTACAAACAATACTTCTAGAGATAAAGGTCACTACGTTTCCATAAAAGTTTCGATTCATCAGAAAGAACAATTGTAAACTTGTATTCCCAATAACATAACTTCAAAATATCTAGAGCAAAAGTTTCCGAACCACAAAGAAAGATTGACAAGTCCCCTACCACAGTGAGAGATTTAAGAACTTCCTGATCAATAATTGATAAAGGACATAAATGATAAAAATATAAAAGATTTAAATAACAATAAAAATATAGAAGACTTAAATAACACAATTAGCAAGAATAATCTAGTGGACACATATAGAACACTATTCCTAATAACTGGAATAAACATTTTTTCTGCTGTGCATTTGCACATCATAAAATTTGAACATATACTGGGGCATAAAGCAAATACCAAACAAATTCCAAGAAACTGGTATTACACAGACAAGGGGTGTGCCGGTAAACTACCCCTTTGGGAAAAGAAAAAAGCCGTGATTTGTAGCATTTCTCTATTTCTATGCTATAAATACTTCTACCGTAGCTGATTTCAATGAATTCAGGAATTTCAGTGAAATTCCTGAATCTTTAAATATCAGGTCTTGTGAGTTAATATAAGTTGGCTGCAGACTCTCTGACTCTAAAAATAATAATAATTAGGTATTAATTTAAAACGTATAACTAACACTCCCCCTCCCAATAATTTGGATATTAAAAACATACTCCTTAAGCCCATATGTAAAGAAGAAATTATAATGGGCATTCGAATTGACTAATAACAAAAATACTATATAGTAAAACTTGTGGAATACAACAAAAATGTTCTTCAAAGGAAATTTGTACCCTTCAATGATTATATTTTAATAAAATATACCAATAATATTAAAATATTAATATTAATTAATTAATACATTAATATTAATGTATTGATATTAATATTTTAATAGAAAAAGTTGAAAACAAATTAGCTAAGAGTCAACTTAAAACATTCTATGTCTTTGACTTAAACATTTGTTTAAGTCAACTTAAACAAAACAAAATATTTTATAAAATGCCAATGGACAAAAACCCAAAAAAGCTAAAGAAAATAAAATGAGAGACATAATAATGAAGAAAAAGGGCAGACATTGATAAAAGATAATACAATACACAATAGAGATGCCCTCCGCCAACAGATAGTGGTTGGTTTATTGAAATGATGTAACTGACAAACTTCCTACAAGATTGATCAAGTAAAAAGAAATCCCAAACAAAATAATTAAAAGGAGACATTATAGTCCATTAAAAATTAAAAATGTAATATAAGATATTATATTAAAATATAATATCTATTTTATGTATAGATATTATAATATAATATAATATATAATATATATTATATATAATATATATTATATATTATATATATAACATATATAATATATATTATATAATATATTATATAAAATATCTATTATATATTATATTATAATATATCATATTATAATATAAAATTATATTTATATTTATATATACATATAACATAAATATATAATATAATATATAAATAAAAATATAATGTAAGATGAGTAGGAATAATTTTATTTATATTTATATATAAGTATAATATAAATATATAAACATATAATATAATATATAAATATAATATACATAATATATAAACAAAAATATAATATAAATATAAATATATAATATAATTAAAAATATAATATAAGACGAGTAGGAATAATTTTATGCCAATAAATGTTAAAAGTTCAGATGAAGTAGATGCTGGGTACAGTTTTAGAAAAGTGCAAATGATCCCCCAACTGATTCAAGAATTGGAAAATATTATAAATGGTCCTATGCACTAGCTGCCTATTGGTGCATAACAAACTGCCTACCACTCAATGATTTGCAATGATAAATACTTATTATTGCTCAGCAGTCCAGGGTCAGCTGGATTGTTCCAGTGGTCTTGGCCAGGTGTATTCATTCTTCTCTGGTTGACTGTGGGTGGGGTAGGTGGCGTGGCTGGTGGCAGTTGGGCTCTCTCTCAAGCGTGTTTGTAGGGCAGTTGGCCGTACGCCAGTCTCGTGTGGCCTCAGCTGGGACAGCTGGCTTGGCCACTACCTGGCCTTTTGTCCTCCAACTGGCCAGGCTAGGCTTGTTCTCGTGGTGGAGGCAGGACCCTAAGACAGTGAGCAGACGCACGAAAGGCCTTTTGAGAAACCAGGACAGTGAAAGACCTGTATTCTTTTTTTTTTTTTTTTTTTTTGAGACAGAGTCTCGCTTTGTTGCCCAGGCTAGAGTGAGTGCCGTGGCATCAGCCTCGCTCACAGCAACCTCAAACTCCTGGGCTCAAGCGATCCTCCTGCCTCAGCCTCCTCCAGAGTAGCTGGGACTACAGGCATGCACCACCATGCCTGGCTCATTTTTTCTATATATATTAGTTGGCCAATTAATTTCTTTCTATTTATAGTAGAGACAGGGGTCTCGCTCTTGCTCAGGCTGACTTCGAACTCCTGACCTCGAGCAATCCGCTCTCGCCTCGGCCTCCCAGAGTGCTAGGATTACAGGCTATTCTTTTTTTTTTGAGACAGAGTCTCACTCACTCTGTTGCCCAGGCTAGAGTGAGTGCCATGAGGTCAGCCTCGCTCACAGCAGCCTCCAACTCCTGGGCTCAAGCGATCCTCCTGCCTCAGCCTCCCAGGTAGCTGCGACTACATGCACACGCCACTGTGCCTGGCTAATTTTTTCTGTTTTTAGTTGTTTGGCTGATTTCTTTCTATTTATAATAGAGACGGGGTCTCCCTCTTACTCAGGCTGGTCTCGAACTCCTGAGCTCAAACGATCCACCCGCCTGGGCCTCCCAGAGTGCTAGGATCACAGGCGTGGGCCACCGTGCCTGGCCAAAACCTGTATTCTATTAGATAAGAAATTCACAAAGTCAGTCCAGATTCAAAAGATGAGGAAATAGATTTTTCTCTTCAGTGAGAGGGCATGGATAGAGAGAAGAATGGAGAATTAAGGCCATTTTTTTTTTATAAGCGACCACATCCTAAAATCATCAAAGATGTTGATTCAGCAGTTAAACAGTCTTCTAACTAAGAAAACACAAGGCCAGTTGCTTTTACTGGCAAGTTCTCCCAAATATTCAAGGAACAGACAAATCCAATCATACAAAGTCTCTTCCAAAATAGAAAAGAGGGACTTATGCCATAACTCATTTTTATGAGGCTAGTAAAAACCAGACACCCAAACCAGACAAGAACAGTATGAAAGAAGAAAATAATAGCCCAAAGACACGAAGGACCATAAACACAAGATTCTAAGCAAAATTTAAGGAAACTAAATCTGTCAGCGTATAAAGATAAAGAATGCATCATAGCCAAGAAGGATTTATTTTAGGAAAGCAAGGTTGGTTCAATCTTGGAAAAAAAAATCTATTAATTGACTACATTAACAAAATATAGGAAATAAATGAACTCCATTATATGAAGAGAAAGCATTAAATAAAATTCAACAAACACTTATGGTTAAAAAAAAAATCACGGTACAGCCAGGTGCGTGGCTCACGCTTGTAATCCTAGTACTTTGGAAGGCCTAAGTGGGAGGATCACTTGAGGCCAGGAGTTTGAGGCCAGCCTGGGCAACAAAATGAGACACTATCTCTACAAGTGTCCAGTGGTATGGTCCTAGCTCACTGCAGCCTCGAACTCCTGGGGTCAAGCGATCCTCCCACCTCAGCCTCCTGAGTAGCAGAGACTACAGGCATGCACCACCACGCCTGGCTACATTTTTCTATTTTTTGTAGAGACAGGGTCTCTCTGTGTTGCCCAGGCTTGTCTCGAACTCCCGACCTCAGGCAATCCACCTGCCTCAGCGTGCCAAAGTGCTAGGATTACCGGTGTGAGCCACTGTGCCCAGCCCTTAATCATTTTTATGCCTGAATCCCTTGGCAATTGACAATCTGGTGAACCCTATAGGGACCCTTTTTCAGAAAAAATATTTTTATTTATTAATTATTATTATTATTTATTTTTTTTATTTCATCATATTATGGGGGTACAAATGTTAAGGTTATGTGTATTGACCATGCATCCCCCCAAAATATTTTTAAGTGCATAAAGTACACAGGATTCCAAAGGAAACTAATTATATCAAAATATAATTATCAACACATATAAACAGATATATGTTAATATACGTATGGGCCTCTTATTAAATAACAAGTGCTAATAATAGGCCGGATAACTATTATAATTTTAAAGTTGTGATGAGAGGCCGGGCGTGGTGGCTCACGCCTATAGTCCTAGCACTCTGGGAGGCCGAGGCAGGAGGATTGCTCAAGGTCAGGAGTTCGAAACCAGCCTGAGCAAGAGCGAGACACCTGTCTCTACTATAAATAGAAAGAAATTAATTGGCCAACTGATATATATAGAAAAGTTAGCCGGGCATGGTGGCGCATGCCTGCCATCCTAGCACTCTGGGAGGCCGAGGTGGGTGGATTGCTCGAGGTCAGGGGTTCGAGACCAGCCTGAGCGAGAGCGAGACCCCCATCTCTACTAAAAATAGAAATAAATCAATTGGCCAACTAAAAATATGTAGAAAAAATTAGCCGGGCATGGTGGCGCATGCCTGTAGTCCCAGCTACTCTGGAGGCTGAGGCAGGAGGATCGCTTGAGCCCAGGAGTTGGAGGCTGCTGTGAGCGAGGCTGATGCCACGGCACTCACTCTAGCTTGGGAAACAGAGTGAGACTCTGTCTCAAAAAAATAAATAAAAAAATAAATAAAAATAAAAAAATAAAGTTGTGATGAGAAAAACATTTCAAGGCGACAACACTGTCATGTGCACACCAAAAATATAACAATTTCTACAGGGTGTGAAGTCACAGGTACTGCTGATTCCATGGTGTGGCTTATTGCCCGCATTCCTTACGAAAGGAAATGTTAAATTTCAGTTCGAGGTTTACCGAAAATAAAGATGCATTCCGCATTCAAGCAGAAGGGATTTTAACCACTGACCCCCTGGACATCCGTGCACCCTTGGATAAAAAAAAAAACCCGGTTCTGCACGAAGCACTTGTAAGAGCACCAGGCGACAAAGCCCCTTAGTTATTGCTGTTGCCATGGTTATTGCCATGATTTGGGGGGGGGTGGCATGGGTCATCGTCCGGCTCTGCCACGTACCGGCCCTGCGACCTGGCGTGGCAGGTGCCTCCCGGGCCTTGGTGGCCTTTGGTGGCCCTGCCAGAGCCCCTGACGGGAGAGGTGTGGGACGGACGAGGAGGAGGAGGAGGAGGGGACGCAATCTCGGGACACGATGACCATTATTCCTAAACCGTGACTGCTCATTCTCCGGGCTTTGTGGCTTTACAAGAGCTGAGTGTAAGTGACTTAATTAGACTCAGGAGCTCGATGCATGAGGGAGAAAGCTGGGGACCATCTGAGATTCTGAACCTAAAATAAAACTCTTTGCACAGAGTATTTTTGCAAGAATACATCTTTATATACTCACTGGGGGAAATCTTCTTCTTTTTTTTTTTCTGGTTGCATTTCGAGCCTGTGAAGTTCGTCCCATAATTCAGGGGTTTTCGGCTTCCTTGCAAAAAGCGGCCTCCCTGACCAAGCAATACCAGATGTTCGTATTTACCCTCTCGACGTTTAAAAATACTTTCGTATCTGCTATCTCTGCGAACTCACTTTTTTCCCAAAGGGCAAGTGGCCTAGTGTGATCGATCCCCTTTTGCTGCAGGCAGGAGGCCCGTGGGGCTTGCGGAGCCCGCGTTTCTTTGCTGCAGGACTTGTCAGTGCACTATCTCTGTGCTCGTGCGTGTCAACAAACGCACCCAGTGAGGGCCAGAGTAGTAGACATTTCTGAAACGTGTGTGACCCACTTTTTAATCTGTAGAATTTCTCACAGGGCGAGTGAGGAGATGCTGCCTTAGACATACACATTTAAAGGGCAAATGTTGGCCGGACACCGTGGCTCACGCCTGTCATCCTAGCACTCTGGGAGGCCGAGGCGGGAGGATTGCTCGAGGTCAGGAGTTCGAAACCAGCCTGAGCAAGAGCGAGACTCCTGTCTCTACTATAAATAGAAAGAAATTAATTGACCAACTAATATATATAGAAAAAATTAGCCGGGCATGGTGGCGCATGCCTGTAGTCCCAGCTACTCGGGAGGCTGAGGCAGGAGGATCGCTTGAGTCCAGGAGTTTGAGGTTGCTGTGAGCTAGGCTGACGCCACGGCACTCACTCTAGCCTGGGCAACAAAGCGAGACTCTGTTTCAAATAAAATAAAATAAAATAAAAGGGAAATGTTGGCCAGGTGCGGTGGCTCACACCTATAATCCTAGCACTCTGGGAGGCCAAGGCGGGAGGATCGCTTGAGCTCAGGAGTTGGAGACCAGCCTGAGCAAGAGCGAGACCCTGTCTGTACTAAAAATAGAAAGAAATTAATTGGCCAACTAAAACTATAAATAGAAAAAATGAGTCGGGCATGGTGGTGCATGCCTGTAGTCCCAGCTACTCGGGAGGCTGAGGCAGGAGGATCGCTTGAGCCCAGGAGTTGGAGGTTGCTGTGAGCTAGGCTGATGCCACCGCACTCTAGCTGGGGTAACAGAGGGAGACTGTGTCTCAAAAAAAAAAAGAAAGAAAGAAAGAAAGAAAGAAAGAAGGAAAGAAAGGAAGGAAGGAAGGAAGGAAGGAAGGAAGGAAGGAAGGAAGGAAGAAAGAAAGAAAGAAAGAAAGAAAGAAAGAAAGAAAGAAAGAAAGAAAGAAAGAAAGAAAGGAAGGAAGGAAAAATAAATAAAAAAGGAAACGCTATGGTGTCCGATGGCAAGGGTGCTAGAGTTAGGAAGCTCAGGGTCCACACACCCTCCTCATCACCCACTGGGGCATGGCCCGGGCAAACCGCTGCCCTCAATCCTCCCACTTGTAAAGTGAAGCTACTAATACTGACCTCCTGATGGGCTGGGCCAGTATGAAACACTTAAAAATGATGTAACTGTCTAACGCCGTCCTTGCTCTGTAACAGGTACTGGCATTGGTCCTGAAAGACTAGGAGTCGGCAGATGCAGCTAAAATCTCCAGGATTTGATCTGCCGGATGCATGGTCTATGCAGCGCATGGTTTAGAGAACTTGCAGAGGAGACAGAGCCCTTGGCCTCGTGGAGTCTAGACTGGGCTGTCCGGCAGGACTTCCTGCAAGGACAGATGCTGTTCCTTCTCTTCGCTGTCCAGTACGAGAGCCACTAGCCACGTGTGGTCACCCAACACTTGAAGTGTGGCGAGTGCCACCGAGGCACCGAATGTTCAATTCGGTTTAGTGTTAGTGAGTTAAACTGAAGATGGTGCGCAAGGCTAGTGGCCACCAGGTGTTGGCCAGAGCAGGCTCAGGAGAGGGACTTCTGGTGGCAGAGCGAATACTGACAGACGTCAGACGGGGAGGGTCGCAGCTGGGCTGCAGGAGGTGCAGGAGTTGAGGGCAGGAAGACGTCTTCGGTCTTCATGGGGAAGATTCTGGAAAGGCAGGTGCAAGGGACAGATGGGCTTCTGATGGCAGAAGACGCAGCCAGCGAGGACAGCGAGTTCCAGGCAGGGGAGGTGACTCGGGCAAGGATGAGGCCGCGGGCGGGAGGAGCACAGGGTGTCTGCTCGGAGGGACGAGGGTCGGGTCACAGGGCGACAACGCCTTCTGTATGCAGTGGGTGTGGCACTCACACGGGGCAACGTCAAAGCCAGCCCCTGGCCTCAAGCCCGGGACACTCAAACACGCAGTGGGCAGGAATGTCTTGGAAAATAAAAAGATGCTATATATATATATATTTTTTTGAGACAGAGTCTCACTCTGTTGCCCAAGCTAGAGTGAGTGCCGTGGCGTCAGCCTAGCTCACAGCAGCCTCAGACTCCTGGGCTCAAGCGATCCTCCTGCCTCAGCCTCCTCCCGAGTAGCTGGGACTACAGGCACGCGCCACCATGCCCGGCTCATTTTTTCTATATATTTTTAGTTGTCCAGCTAATTTCTTTCTATTTTTAGGAGAGCACAGGGGTCTCGCTCTTGCTCAGGCTGGCCTCGAACTCCTGACCTCGAGCGATCCTCCCGCCTCGGCCTCCCAGAGTGCTAGGATGACAGGCGTGAGCCACCGCGCCCGGCCCTAAAGTTGCCTATCTTAAAACGCCTAGCTCAGTTGACAGCCAAGAGTCTCTCTGACAAATAAAACGGAAACAAATATTTCATGGTCTTTGGACGGTTTAGTCCTGGAAGCAAAAAAAAAAAAAAAAAAAAAGAAACCAAAACCAAAAAAACACACACAAAAAACAAGATGTCTCAAAATAACTATTTGAATGTTTAGAGAGAAAGATATACACACGTTGAAAACATCTTTGAAAACTGAGCACATCACTCCTCAAAGCATCCCAAAAAAGAGTCAAAATAATGTTAGAAAAACAGAAGCTCCTTAGCAATCTGTGGATGGCTTAATTCATGATTTTAGTCATCTGGTATCAATACAATAATTTCCTAACTTAAAGGGAAATTTCAAAGTAACTTCTAGGTCTCCACTCGTTCAGCAGTTAAGGTTTGTAGAGTTTTATTCCAGCTAGAACCTCGGACAAGAACTCCCGGTAACAAGATTGTCATTTTTTTTCACCTCCTTGGTTTCCAAAACCCTCAGTCCCTTTCTTTCCTCAGACATTCCGGATTCAGTAAGATGTGTTTTCAAACTACATTTTTCTCTTAATTTTTAAACTCTTGTTTATTTTAACTAAAATTTAATCCACATGTTTCTGATTCATTTACACTTAACTCATCGAAATGCTGTTTCATAAAAAAAACTCTTTGATGTTCAAATTGCCTTTGGAGCTATTTTTAATAAGTTTTTTTGTTATTTTTTTAAGCTTCCCTACTTAGAAACAGAAAGTTTCATTTCATTGCTATTTAACAACGAGGGCTGCACAGGGTTGGGTTCAGTTCATTACTTAAATAAAATAATGTATGTAAAATGCTTCATAAATTCTGCAGCGACCGATGCCTGTTAGTGATTAGGGTTGCTGTTGCTTTCTCGGCCATGTTTGCAGTTTCTTCTTACCCCAGTTGGCTGAACTAGACGGTCTCCTAGCTCTCTCCCATTTATAGCCTCTTCCTTCCCTTCCCTTCCCTTCCCTTCCCTTCCCTTCCCTTCCCTTCCCTTCCCTTCCCTTCCCTTCCCTTCCCTTCCCTTCCCTTCCCTTCCCTTCCCTTCCCTTCCCTTCCCTTCCCTTCCCTTCCCCCTTCCCTTCCCTTCCCTTCCCTTCCCTTCCCTTCCTTTCCCTTCCCTTCCCTTCCCTCTTCCCCCTTCCCTTCCCTTCCCTTCCCTTCCCTTCCCTTCCCTTCCCTTCCCTTCCCTTCCCTTCCCTTCCCTTCCCTTCCTTTCCTTTTTTTTGAGACAGAGTCTCGCTTTGTTGCCCAGGCTAGAGTGCCGTGGCATCAGCCTCGCTCACAGCAACCTCCAACTCCTGGGCTCAAGCGATCCTCCTGCCTCAGCCTCCCGAGTAGCTGAGACTACAAGGCATGCACCACCATGCCCGGCTAGTTTTTTCTATATATTTTCAGTTGGCCAATTAATTGCTATTTTTAGTAGAGACAGGGTCTTGCTCTTGCTCATGCTGGTTTTGAACTCCTGACCTTGAGCGATCCTCCCTCCTCGGCCTCCCAGAGTGCTGGAATGACAGGTGTGAGCCACCGCGCCCGGCGGCTGGTTTGTGGTTTCTTTTTCCCTCCCCGTTGGCTGAACTGGATCATTTTGTAGCTCTCTGCCATTTATGGCATTTTCTTGTTCTGTGACTTTCCCATTCTTAGTAACCTGCCCAATAAACACGTGCAGCCGCGAGTGAAGGAAGGAAGGAAGGAGCGTGTCAGAGAGAGAGAGACAGACGGCCACACCGATTGGACTCTCTTCGTTGTGGCCTTGCTTGGACCCACAGGTGGACTGGCAGAGGCTGGTGGCTGCTCACTGACTTAGGGGCCATGGTATTGTTTGCATGAGTTGGTAGACTTTGGCAGAAAAGTGACTCACTGAGCAAGGTGCTTTGAGCAGGTGCAGGGGCAGGAGGAGGGGACGGATGGCCAGGCAAGGAGGGTCCGTTCCCCCACGCCAGGGACACCTTCGGAGCCTAGTTGGGGGCCTAGTGGGGGGCTCAGTTGCAGCTGAGTGTAGACACGGTGCATGCCTACTTGCTTACCATCCTGCAGCAGCAAAGAGCCAGGCAGGGAACTGTCCCACTTCTGGGCGGGCCTGGCCTTGGTGGCATCCTCATTGGCTCAGGACAGCGTCTGGTGGCACCGTGGGACCATGGTGCCCAGACTCTATTGCCTGGGAGGAGATGGCCGAGGAGTCTTGTCAACATCCAGCCGTTGCTCGTAGCAGGATCACCCGGCGAGAGCCGGCTTAGGCACCCAGAGCCTCCCTGGGCTCCCCAGAGAGAATCTGGGGTGCGTGTGCATGTATTTGCATGCAGAAGAGGGGTCCCTGTGTGTCTCTGTGACCCCATTCCTCCCCGGAATGGGCCATGCAGGTGACACTCGAAAACGGCAGAACGGCCGACCCCTCTAAGGAAAGAGAACAGGGAACCGTAGTCTGCTGGAAGCCAGCCCCGGCCGGGCGTGTGAGTTGTGCACTGTGCAACTGCAGCTCCCGCAAGCTCTCCCCCGGGCCGGGCCCGCTGCAGGCCGGGCCTCCTGCAGGAATTTGGAGCCAAACATGAAAAGTCCTGGGCACACAATGGGGGGGACGTCGCTTGGCCCTTTCTCACTACCTCTCGGGCAGTGGTCAGCTGTTTCTCCTCCCCGTAAAGTGCCACCATTCTTTTTGGAGGAGGAAGAAATCAAAGCAACAAAGGGAAGCTGCTGGAAAGAACAGAACTGTCAGAACAGCAAAACGTTCGAGTAATTTCCCGGGTCCTCGGTGTGGGGTTGGCAGATTTTAGCACTCGTTTTTGGGTGGGGGTATTTCTCAGGACAAAGAGACCCTATTTTTTTAATCTGCATCTTCAGCGAAGATTGTGATCGAAGGTGGGAAGAGCTGTGGCGACCGAGGTGTTGATAGAATTCAACAGTTTGGGTTTTTTTTTCCCCTTCTTTTTTGTTTAGAACTCGGTGGCGTCTGCTGGGCTATCTATCTCCCTTTGCGTGCAACAAACCGGATTTCTGACAACACCCGCTGAACTGGATCCATTATAGACGCTGCTGCCCCAAAAGCCACCTGGTCCAGCTAAATTGCAATAACTTGCTCTGCAGCTAATTCCACCCGGTCTCATTTGAAAAAGAGGGGAAAAAAAATTTCCCCAAATGACTAATGTTTTTAGGTCCACCAGCAGTTGTGTTTTTTTGTTTTTTTTTTCATTGTTCTCAAAGCACCTGCTTGCTTTCAATTCTTCGGAGAGCCTGAGGATTGGAAATGAAAAAAAGAAAATAGGACCCCTGAGTCCACAGGGCGAGGCGATCTGCCTTCATAAAGAAAACACCGAACGTCTCCTAGCATGTGGGCCACTCAGCCGGCCCGCCAGGGGTGGATTTATGTATTTGCTCCGGGACTGAGATTTCTGCACACAAGGCATGGTCCCCGGGAGTGTTTACGGTGCAAGCGATTTTGCTAAAGCAAACAGCTGCACCGCCAGCCTCAGAAAACAGCCCCAGGTCCCTGGATCCAGGCTCCAGAACTTTCCTGGGCGAGCAGGTGTGACTTAGCTGGAACAAGGCCTTTCTCCCCGCCCAGCTGCCTGAATGCCTGAACATTCTTCCTTCCCCTTCCCCAAGAGGCCACCTGATGACTCCTGAGAGCATTTGACAAGGCCATTTTCTTTCCTTGCTTGCCCCTTGATAAGAAAAACTCAAAAGGGCAAGGTCATTACAATCTGAGGGGAAGGGCTGGGTGGCTTGGAGAGAAAGCTCTAGATAAAGCCTGAGCTGTTACAATGGCACTTTATCTTCTTTTCCTGCTTCTTCTTTTGCTTTTTAGCTCCCCTCCCTCTTCCCTGGCAGGGTTAGGGGAGGCCAGGGTCATGAGCAGGAATTTGAAAAGGAAACAAAGGGCCAAATCTTGAAACTTCTTTCTACCCGCATGGACTCTCTCAGTGGGGACTTCCGCTGGCGAGATGCTCTCACCCGGGTTCCTTCGGTGGAGGTGCAGAATTACCCACATTTCTGCAGACGGGGCTTGAAAAGACCATACGGAGGTGGAGTGAGGGCATGGAGCGATTTACTTATTCATTCAAAAAATGGTTATTAAGTGCCCACTTGGCATCGGGGCTGAGGCTGCCGCTGTGATGGGTTTGGACATCAGCCCTGCAAGGAACCAAAAATGACTCTTTCACTAGCTACCCCCAGCCCCTTTACAGTGCCAGCCGTCCCTAACTCTTTTGGAGGACAGACGTGGCCTCCTTCCCTCCAAGCCAGCCCCCAGCATAGGGTCTTCCAATCTTTCTCCGCTTCCGTGCTCATGTCACCTTTTGTCTCTTTCATCTTCTACAGGGACACCTTGTGAGGACATTAGCCCCCCGTGGTAATCCAGGACAATCTGCCCATCCCGAGATTCTTAACTTGATCACACCCGCAAAGTCTCTTCTGTCTTTTTTTATTTTATTTTTATTTTTTAATTTTTTTTTTTTTGAGACAGAGTCTCGCTCTGTTGCCCAGGCTAGAGTGAATGCCGTGGCGTCAGCCTTGCTCACAGCAGCCTCAGACTCCTGAGCTCAAGCGATCCTCCTGCCTCAGCCTCCCGAGTAGCTGGGACTACAGGCATGCACCACCATGCCCCACTAATTTTATATATATATGTATTAGTTGGCCAATTAATTTCTTTCTATTTATAGTAGAGACGGGGTCTCGCTCTTGCTCAGGCTGGTTTCGAACTCCTGACCTCGAGCAATCCTCCCGCCTCGGCCTCCCAGAGTGCTAGGATTACAGGCGTGAGCCACCTCGCCCGGCCTCTTCTGTCTTTTAAGGAAACATATTCAGAGGTTCTGGGTTTATGTTGGGGGCCACTATGCAGACTACCAAAATGCCACTTTGAGTTATTTAGCAAGTGGATTCTTAGTAGATAAACAAAATGCACCTATTAAAAATTTACACTAGTATGTATTAAGTCGAATGCAGATATAGCTTTTTACTCATTTTGTCAGCAAATATTCCTAAAGATCTATGTGCAAGGCTTTGCCCAATGTCTCCGTTGTTAGCTCAAGATGTCGTTGTTAGCTCAACGACATCTCTGCCTTCCTCCCAACGATTGATTGTCTCAGCATATACACAGAGCCTGGCCCGGGTTGGAACTTTATAATTGTTAACTGACATTATTTCGGTTACTTTTCCACATCTCTCCCCTCTATCAGCTTCTAAGCCACCATTCCCGAAAGCGTGTCTCACAAAACACTTGTGTCATGAGATTGCATCCTATAAGAAACAGTTTTGAGGTCAAAACATTTCAGGAATCACTGTTTATTTTAGTGTCCCTTTTGGTAGATTCTTAGCACGCACTGACATATTAAAGGCCCTGAGAAGTCATGCAGTGGTGACGGGTGCAGCTGGGGGTGGGGGGGAAGGTAATTTAACAGGGCATTTTCCAAATTTACGTACTTGTAGAATTCTTTTGCCTGTAAAATCGTTTAACATCACATGGTGAGAAATATTGCTCTACTCTCCTTGGTGCATGATCTAGTTGTGTCCTTCTTTGCAAATTTTGTGGCTGGTCTATCTTGGCATCCTGTGGGTGCTTGATGGATCTATGTTGAGTGAAAAGTGTTTCCTTGAACAAGAGGAAAACAAAGTGGATAAGATCCGATCGCTCCCCTCAAGTCGCTAAAAACGAGTAAGACAGGTGTGTAAATAACGATTTTTAGTACTAGGTAAATTAAACAGCGATCTCAAGCTAGGCTTGTTAACAAGGAGAAAATCAAATCCAAACACCGAAAAAAACAACCTAAGAGTTAAACAGCGGTGAGCCAGGTTATTCAAGCCGCCCTTTGAACTTTGTGAACTGCCCTCTTTCAGAAAGGAAACAAGAAAATTAGATCTGCGTGGCCCAGAGCGGAAGAGAAAGACACAGCTATCTTCAGATAAAAAATGAGAATTATTATAGGAAAGATTAAGCTGGGGTTAAAACTCCAAGTCAGGTCTCTACTGTGGCCCCTAGAACCCAGAGCTCATGTCCAATCTGGTAGCTCACTGCCAAAGGTTGGGCATGAATTTCCCAAGCCCGGCCACCATCATTTATCAGAAAGGAAGGTTCTCTTGACACGGGAAGCAGCCACGGTCCCATTCTGAGATGTCACCAAAGGCCAGGGCAACCGTGGCCGAACTGGGCATTTTGACAGCTGTTCAACGTGGCTTTTCTGGGTTCCCTGTTGGTTAAATCTGAGAGCCGATTTCACCAACCATTTCACCACGAAGGGGCCAATCTTTCCCGTATGTTCCATCAAAGTCAGCTCTCCAAGCAAGAAGAGAAAGGAATCGAGGGCTCAGGGAAAGAGGCAAAGGATTTGAGAGCTGTCACAAAGATTTGAGTTGGCACTCTGGCTCTGTCACCCCTGACCACGTGCAGGTGACCTGCCTGCTAGGAGACTCTGTCTTCAGTGGACACAGTTGCATGTACCTTTGTGCAGAATTATTGTTAAGTCCCAGAAATAAAGTGTATGTGGTAGGTATGCAATGAACAATAGTAGGATTGGCCGGGCGCGGTGGCTCACGCCTGTCATCCCAGCACTCTGGGAGGCCGAGGCGGGAGGATCGCTCAAGGTCAGGAGTCCGAGACCAGCCTGAGCAAGAGCAAGCCCCTGTCTCTACTAAAAATAGAAAGAAATTACTTGGCCAACTAAAAATATATAGAAAAAATTAGCCGGGCATGGTGGCGCTATGCCTGTAGTCCCAGCTACTCGGGAGGCTGAGGCAGGAGGATCGCTTGAGGCCAGGAGTTGGAGGTTGCTGTGAGCGAGGCTGATGCCACGGCACTCTAGCCCAGGCAACACAATGAGACTCTGTCTCCAAAACAAACAAACAAACAAAAAACAATAGTAGGATAGCAATTATGATGTTTATGGGTCAGTATATAACCAATAATTAGCTACATATGAAGTTAATGTATATTATATATTAATATAATAAAATGTAACCTAAGACATAATAAATAATAAAGGGTACATTTATAATAAATGTTTTTTATCAGTAAACAGTGGCAGGATGACATTTGTGAGCTACTAATCCTTGCTCTCCCAAACCTCCTCCAGGATTTCTTTTCATTCCAGAACTTTGCTCTCTGTTTGGGAAGTTGTCCGTTCTGGGTTCATTGTCACAGGGAATAGATGAACTAGTAGAAAAAAAGCAAAAAAAAAAAAAGCTACTCTGGATTTTGAGTTTCAAAAGCCAGACAAGGAAGGAAGAGAGAGGAAGACTCATGGCGCAGAACTGCCCTGCCCATTGTGGTAGCTGGGATGCGGGTGGTCTATGCAGGTATAGAACACACAGTGGATTTCAAAGACCTAGTACCAAAAAGGAATGTAAACTACTTCATTGCTGCTAGAGACTGGATCTTTGTGTCCCCCTAAAATTCATATGTTGAAAGCTAACCTCCAATGTGCTGGCATTAGGGGCAGGGCCTTTGGGAAGTGACTAGGGCATGGAGTGACTAGGGGCTGGAGCCCCCATGCCTGCTATCAGGGCCCTTATCAAAGAAGGCCCTGAGAGTGTCTTTGCCCCTTCTGCCACCCATGAACCAAGAAGCTGGGCCTCACCGGAAACCACTCTGCTGGCACCTTGATCTTAGACTTCTGGCCTCCCCAGCTGTGAGAAATAAATCTCTGTCATTTATAAGCCACCCGCCCACTCTATGCTATTTTGTTATAGCAGCCTGTATGGACTAAGACAATTACTAATTTAAAAAATTCATTTACATGTTGAAATGAAAGTATTTTATTGGGTTAAGTAGAATGCATTATTGAAATTAATTTTTACCTGTTTCCTTTTTGTTAAATGCAGCTACTAGAAAATTACATATGTCATTTTCATGGGGCCATGACTGCGGCTCACATTATACTTGTATTGCACGTCACTGGCCTCTCAGAATAAAGGAACAGAAAAGACTCACGGTGGAGACGAGATCAGGGAGATGAAGTATTCAGTCTGAGCAAAGGATTTTTGCTTCTGAAATTAGAAAAGAAATCCTGGGCCGGGCGCGGTGGCTCACGCCTATAGTCCTAGCACTTTGGGAGGCCGAGGCGGGAGGATTGCTTGAGCTCAGGAGTTTGAGACCAGCCTGAGCAAGAGCGAGACCCTGTCTCTACTATAAATAGAAAGAAATTAATTGGCCAACTAATATATATAGAAAAAGTGAGCTGGACGTGGTGGCGCATGCCTGTAGTCTCAGCTACTCGGGAGGCTGAGGCAGGAGGATCGCTTGAGGCCAGGAGTTGGAGGTTGCTGTGAGCGAGGCTGACGCCACGGCACTCACTCTAGCCTGGGCAACAGAGCGAGACTCTGTCTCAAAAATAAATAAATAAATAAAAAAAAAATAAAATAAAGTAAAAAAAAAAGCAAAGCATAGCTTTCAGCATGACATGCTGGCTTAAAAAAAGAAGAATAAAATTTAAAAAATTAAGTAATAAAAAAGATGTAAAAAGCAAAATTATATAATAAAAGCAAAGCATAGAAAAATAGAGTGATATTTCGTGCATACTGAGATTAAGTGTTGAGGCTCACTCTTTATCATGGAGGTGACGGAGGCCACAGCCAGCTGACAACCGGGCGGGACGAGATGGACGTGAGGGGATGAGTCTATCTGGAGGCAAATGCATACGACTCTTGCACGCGGCAAAAGCGAACAGAAGATTTGCAAGCCGCTGGTCCAGAATGGGCTCTTGGTGACGCTGGCGGGGACCATTTACGAATTCCCGTGGCCGCGTGGAACAGACTGTGAGCAGCCCAGGACACAGCGACACGGGCACCATGCACAGCTTGTGACCAGGCCGCCCCTACCCGTGAGAAGGCAAGCTTTGACCGGCTCGTGCATGCAATCGCCATGCTTTCTGGAGAATTCCATGAACATTTAGATTTGTTTAATTCAAGGGAAAAACCAATCTGGACTGGAGGAAGCCGCCAATAGCTCACGGGACCTGAAATTGTTTTTACGAGTGTCACTTACCACGGGTCCACGCATGCAGCAGGTTGTTTCCTGCCTGCATTTGCTTGACTGATTAACTAAATTAATTCCGGCTGGCACTTTTAGCCCAGCCTAGTTTGTAGAGCACAAATACGAGCATAAAGAAGTCAAAAATCAAAACCAAAATAAATAAATAAATAAAAAGGCCAAATTCCCCAGGTTGTGTAAAAAATACTCAGCGATTTGCCAGATATTTGCCAACACCAAAGAGCCGCTGAGGAGCTTTGCTTCCCATCCCCCCACCTCCTCACTGTGTGATTGTCCCTCAGTTTGATCCGGGACTCCTGTGTGGCCTCTACTGTGACGTTCTTAGCCATCTGCTGCACGGTTTATCTGGTCCTAGTGGGCCATTGACTCATTTAGTTCGATGAATATTTCCTGAGCACCTACCGTGTCCCAGGCACGGACGCAGTAGCGGGTGAAGCAGGTGCCGTCCCTGTCTCCACATATCTTAAGACAAGGACATTGTCCTCACTCAGCTGGGCCAAACACCAAACATCACAGCTACATCTTTTTCTTTTTTGAGACAGAGTCTCACTCTGTTGCCCAGGCTAGAGTGAGTGCCGGGGCGTCAGCCTCACTCACAGCAACCTCCAACTCCTGGCCTCAAGCGATCCTCCTGCCTCAGCCTCCCGAGTATCTGGGACTACAGGCATGCGCCACCACGCCCGGCTAATTTTTTTCTATATATTTTTTAGTTGCCCAATTAATTTCTTTCTATTTTTATAGTAGAGACGGGGGTCTCGCTCCTGCTCAGGCTGGTCTCGAACTCCTGACCTCGAGCGATCCTCCCGCCTCGGCCTCCCAGAGTGCTGGGATGACAGGCGTGAGCCGCCCTGTGGGCGCCTGGCCCACAGCTACATTTTGAGCTTGGTTTCTTTCTGGTGGTTTTGGCTCAGCCTAATATTTGTAGCTAGTTATAGAAACATTGGTTCTATGTGTGCTAGCTACCCATCCAGGCAAGGCACTTGAGGCTTTAAAACCTATCTTAAAGCTCGCTGTTGCACCCCTATAATAACCCGGTTATTCCCAGTTTACAGGGAAGAGAGTAGACCAGGCCCCGACTTCTCTGTCTCACTGCTTTCCCCCTTGACCTTATTAAGTGCATGTGTCTGTATTTGGTATCTTCTGGCTTTGGGGTCCCTCTGGCTCTTGGTGGCAATTTTTTCCCCGCCCACACGACATCCTTTGGATCTTGGTGTCACGCCGGAAGGGAACTGGTAAATCGACATCTGCCAAAGGAATTACGATGGCACCTGGCAAGAGTAGGGTCTGTCACCGGACATCTTTCAGAACGAAAGGTCTGCATCTTCACGGAAGAACTTCCGGGTGCCGCGGCAAAGTTCAGTAGGTGAATCCGCCCCTTCGTCCTTAGCGATGGGGCCCCCATTCTTTAGCCGAGACCATGACCTTTCAAAAGAAAGATTGTACCTCCCAGTCTCTCCTGCGGCCAACGTGACCACACGATTGAGGTCTGGCTGATGGTGTGCAAGGAGGGTGGTTTGTGCAACTTCCAGCCAGCCTGCCCTTAAAGGAAGGCAATATATGTCTGTTCCTGTTGGCTGGAACACAGACACGAGGGCTGGGGCTCAAGCAGCCAGAGTGGGCCACGAGGTAGAAGTAGAGTGTTGATGATAGTAGAGCAGGAAGCTGGAAGGAGCCTGTGTCTGATGATTAGAGAGTACCCCACCAGCCCTGAACTGCTTACCCTTGGACTTCGTTCATGTAAGAGAGAAACAAACTTCCGTGCATGTTTCTGTTACTTTGAGTCTTGCGTTATTAGCAGCCTGATAGACCCCTAATGAAACAGACACTAAGTTAGGCTGGTGGAAAATGAAAATGTAGGCCAAGGAATGACTTTCCTGGTATCTCTGAGTCAGGTGGTTACTGGTTCTCCCAACTTATAATGTTTACCCATAGATTGTCCTTGAGCCAGGAAGAAATTTGACACACAAAAAAAGAGTTTGTTAATGACCAGAATGCATTCATTCAGAATGTCACCATAACTCAGGTGGCAAAAACCCTGCTCCTGGAAGATCCTGGGAAGGTCGCCTGGCCCCAGTCTGGCCAGCAAACAGCGTCCCCTCAGGAAGCTCCTAGCTGTGGCAGTGGCTCTTGTCTCTGTCACTTCAGCCCCTGGAGTCACTTCCCCCAGCCCCGAGGACTTACAAACCACCCTGTCTCACACACAAAACAGATCTTGTCAAAAGAAGCCCAGAGAACAGAGAAGAAAGAACAAATAGCATCGGATCTGCAATTTGGAAATATCGGTACAGGCTGGATTTGGAGGGTGGGAACGGAAAACCGGGAGCAAGGAGAAAAATTAGGGAAGGCAAGGAAAGAACCCAGAAGACAGGCGTGGAGGGCTGGGGCACTGGGAGTAGACACGTGAGGCGACAGCTTCAGGGTCACTGCGGGCATGGGATGACGCGGTGATCACTTGCAAAGGGAAAGGGGGCACGATTACTAACGAAGTCCCATTTAAAGTGGGCAGAAGGAGGAGAGCTAGCAAAGAAGATAGAGGAGGTACAACTACAGGGGTAGGAGAGGAGATGAGAGAGGGGCATCCCAGGGCAAGCAGTCAACACAGTCAAAGTACCCAAGAGGTCAAGAAAGACCGAGAGAAAAATACATCCATTGGCTTCTCTTAGCTCTAAGCAACTTGGCGGTCATCGGAAACTCTGTCCCTGGTGGCCTTGGTTGACCATGGAAGCCAGACTGCAGTAGACTGAGGAACTAAGCCTGTTCCCTTCTTTACCTTAGAATAAAGGCGTGGGGTGAAGAGTTGTCTCTCTGGGACTGCAGAAACGTCTGGAACACAGACACCAGGGAAAGCAATTCCTACAAGAACCCTAGTTTGATATCGCAGAACACTTCCCATTCACGCTTGTGTTGTCCTTGGCTCATTGGAAATGGTCTGAATGCAAAAACTTGTGACCACCTTCAGCTATTTTGGACATTTGGACTACTACCCAGTCCGGCTGGGGCCAAAATCAACGGAGAAATTACGCACGCACATGGGGGTGATGGCCAAATACCAAATGTTTACTGTCTGCATCCAGAGATAGTAATGAAAAGTTCTGCTAATTAGGCGCTGTTTATATTTCCATTATCCATGGCTAATTACCTATTTTGTTCAATGATATGCTTTGTTACTTATCATGAGCGCTCTTGTTCCTCTGCCCATTCTAAACATCTGACCATGCTCGCTCTATTTTTGTCCTTGCCAGCCAAGATTTTTTTTTGTTTGTGTGAAGAAATCAGCAGACACATGGAACACAGGTGCAAATTCTAGAAGCCAGAGCCCTCCCTCTGGTCTTCCAATGCAGGGACATGGTCACAGGCTGGTCAAATTTTAGAGTTAGAAGGGACGAAATGATAAAGCGTGTTTAGTGTACCAGTTCTCGCCCCAGGATTGGGGAGAAGATTTCTTGGTGGCACCTGGGAATTTTGTTCTAGGTACAAGACACAGTTGGATGTCACCACCCAAGGCATTTCTGTTAACACCACGATAGTTTTGGTCCTTAAAAACTTTCCACGCCTGGCCACGATGACAGCAAAATGTTCATAAAATGGTTTCTCAGAAAAAAAAAAAAAAGTAGAGTTTTGGTTTCCATCGTGATACATTCCAGGTGTTTGCAAGAGGGACTGGTGTTTTTATAAGAACATTGGGGCAATGCTTGCATTTAGAGGATACTGAACCCCATAAAGGGGAGAAGGCATTTTTTTTTTGCAGAATTGTTGGTTATGGAAACGGCCAAGTCAGGATTGAAATTCTGTCTCGCTTGCTGAGTGGGAATAACCCAACCAACGCCAGCCGCCTTTAGCAACGTAGGCCCGGAGCTGGCGTGGCTTTGCTGGGTTTACCCCAGCCCCAGAAAAGAAAAAAAAAAAAAAAGCCTAGGATTTCCTTTTTTTTTTTTTTTGAGACAGAGTCTCGCTTTGTTGCCCAGGCTAGAGTGAGTGCCGTGGCGTCAGCCTCGCTCACAGCAGCCTCCAACTCCTGGGCTCAAGCGATCCTCTTGCCTCAGTCTCCCAGAGCTCAGGCAGGTGGATTGCTCAAGGTCAGGAGTTCGAGACCAGCCTGAGCAAGAGTGAGACCCCCCATCTCTACTAAATATAGAAAGAAATTAGCTGGACAACAACAAAAATATATAGAAAACATTAGCCGGGCATGGTGGCACATGCCTGTAGTCCCAGCTACTCGGGAGGCTGAGGCAGGAGGATTGCTTGAGCCCAGGAGTCTGAGGTTGCCTCCCGAGTAGCTGGTACTACAGGCATGCGCCACCATGCCCGGCTAATTTTTTCTATATATTTCTAGTTGGCCAATTAATTTCTTTCTATTTTTAGTAGAGACGGGGTCTCGCTCTTGCTCAGGCTGGTTTCGAACTCCTGACCTTGATCGATCCTCCTGCCTTGGCCTCCCAGAGTGCTGGGATGACAGGTGTGAGCCACCGTGCCCGGCCAAGATGCAGTTCTTAAGACAAGATGGGGAGAAAAAAAACCTTCTCTTGTAAGTTATATTTTGATGGGCCAGCATTTGATACAGTAAAGGCAGTGATATTTAAGTTGATCAGGGACAGATGTTTAAAATACTTTATTTAAGGCTCGTAGACACAGTTAACTGCCAAAACAGCCTGTTTCTTAAAACACTGGACAGATGGAACTAAGAAGATATACTCCTGAGGAGTCTGAACTCCTCAAAGTGACCCTAATTAAAAAAAAATAATAAGGCCGGGCGCGGTGGCTCACGCCTGTCATCCTAGCTCTCTGGGAGGCCGAGGCAGGAGGATTGCTCGAGGTCAGGAGTTCAAACGAAACCAGCCTGAGCAAGAGTGAGACCCCGTCTCTACTATAAATAGAAAGAAACTAATTGGCCAACTAATATATATAGAAAAAATTAGCCGGGCATGGTGGCGCATGCCTGTAGTCCCAGCTACTCGGGAGGCTGAGGCAGGAGGATCGCTTGAGCCCAGGAGTCGGAGGTTGCTGTGAGCGAGGCTGACGCCACGGCACTCACTCTAGCCTGGACAACAAAGCGAGACTCTGTCTCAAAAAAAAAAAAATAATAATAATAATTAGTCTTGATTGAAGCACTTCAGTGATTTTCAGGATTTTCAGTTCTTTGGTCCTCTGCACTTTGTTCGCTTTGCCACGGCTACAAAGGTATTTGGGACGTAAAATCCCCTCTGTCCCTCTCTCTGTGTGTGAGTGTGTGACATATGTGTTCATGTTCCTGGCTTTAAAAAGCATCCTTTGTTTTAGTTTCTTTCTGTCGCTCACTGTGGGAAAACAGTGTGTCGCGCACATTGCTGGCTGTCTCCCCACATCTGCTCCTTCCCCTTTGTCACCAGGGCCCCCCCGATTTGCACTTGGGGACCTGTGGTTCCAGGAAGGCCAACGCTACACCCAGATCTGTGTCTTGTCAATGCTCTGCTAGGAAGCCTCCCATTGCTCCTGTCCTGGTCCTGTGTCACCCCGATCTCATCACCCAACGGCTCCCCAAATCTCTCCTCCGCGCTTCCCACCGACTCCCTTGCTGTTCCCCAGATACTCCAGGCATGCCTTCCCCCCTGGCCTGCTCTGGCCCCCTGATCTCTTAGGGAACATGCCACCGAATAAAACAAAGTGAAGATCTTGACTCAATTGCACAGATTTCCCCCCCCCCACCACCTCCCGCCCAATCCCTCATTTTTCTGCACAGAAAAAAGCATTCCGATAAAATTCAGATCCATGTTAAGCAGTCACCATTGAATGTTTCCAGAGGAGTTTGCACCAACATTCTGCCCTGGCAAGAATTTTGGAGGATGTGGATGAAGCCTTTCTTGTTGAGTCCCTCAAGAACAATGTGCGATTCAGTGGCGGAGAGAGGGGCTGTTGGAAGCGACTGAGAGAGTTATTTACTGGGCGGGGGTTTTAGTCTTGTTGCATTGACATAGCACTGGCTAGTCTGCTGATCTTCGCTTTAATGAAAACTTAAAAAAAGGGAAACCTCCGGAAAGTGTGCCAACCGATGCCTGCTTCATCAGTTCAGCTTTCTGGCTTGCCTCAAGTAATTTTAATAAAATGTGTTAACTCAACCAGGGTCTTGAAAGAATTTCATGTTGTGTAGTCTGGCCCTGTCCACTGCTACAAGAGGTTTGGGAATAGGTCCCATGGATTTAATAAAATACTTAAAATAGTACTCCAGGAGACTTAAATCTTCATAATTATGCAAGGAGTTGCACTTCAGTTATAGTCTATGTTTCTATTTTTTTTTTTTATTTTTTTTTTTTTTATTTTTTTATTTTTATTTTTTTTTTTTTACTCACAGGGCAACATGGTCATAGTCTATGTTTCTAAAATGATATGCAAAGTTTTGCCTAGAATTCCGATTGTTGCACGCTAGGAGAGCTGTGGTTACCAGGATCGAATTTAAATCGTTTTCGATTCACAGGTGACCCAAAATGAAATTCCATGCAGCTAACAGTTGGGAGGGACGGTGGTACCACTCTCTGGAGTTTGCCTTATAATGACTCTTTTTAATTTCCTGTTTTAAAGAAAGAGCTCGCATGAAATTTCTTCTTAAGGGATTGTTTGGTTTAAACCTGATACTCTCACATGCTTCCCTAAATCCCTCCTTTGAGAATTCGGGCTGGCGGACTCACCTGAAGGTATCATTTCAGTTCTTGGATGAGAGACACCCTCTCCATCATTCCAGAACAATCCGGGGAAGCCTTCTCTGCTACAAACGGCACCAGCAGCAGGTGTACAAAGCCCACTTTGTTCCGTGAAAAAATGAAAATGTGTATTTTTAACAGTTCATCCTTGGGCTGAAATAGGAAGACCCTCCACCTGGACGCCAATGCAAGTCAGAATCACCAACGCTCGTCAACACTCAGCGTGGCTGTTTACGTCGTTGGTACGCAAGGCACCTGGATCTCGTTTTCTCCAATAAATACAGTACTTGCGCTTGCTAGCAACCCCAAATCTGGACTTTTGGCCATTATACCCAGCTAGGAAAATGAGTCTTGAAGCCAGAGAGTCTAAGGTCAAGGCCTGCATCCTTCTTTTGTCACGGGCAGTTAGGGGAGCAAAAGACCTCCCAGGCAATCCATCCACGTCCTTCCCACTTTCCAGTGTAAAAATAACTCATTGATAACAATACAGAGTCCATGTCCAAGAAAATTCTTCTGGGCTTATATATATATATATATACATCTGTTTTAGCAATACAGGTAAGGATGGCTCATTTTGAACCACAGCACATAGTATATGTGCAAGCTTATTTATTGGAACGTTACAGGCTAGACATGGCGCTCATACAAATAGGAAGTTCTTTAACTGTGGAGTGAAGCAGACAATCCCAAATAAACTCAGGTGCTATTGTGAGGCTACACCAAGAGTAATTTAAGATCAAAACAAAACACAACAAGCCACCATTAGGAGACACTGAAAACTGCAGTCAAGTGAGAAGACAGCACAGTCCAATGGACTCTACCTCCAAAACTCAACGATTCCAACGGTCGAATGGTGTCTACACCCTACAGTAATAGCATCACACCTCTGTGAAAACCTGCCGGGCAGACAGCTTTCTTGGGAGAATTCAGAATTAAAAGCCAAACTAACTTCTTAGTTTCATTTAATGAACATCAAGTTTTAGGAACTCTGAATAACTCATTATATAGGTCACTATCAAGCAGCCCTGAATCATATATAGAGATTCATGGAATTATAAGTCATTCATGCATAAGACCTAAAAGAAAAAAAAAAAAAAACAACAGGCATTTTAAGAAATTTAACTTTTCATTTTAAGATAATTGTAGATTCATATGCAGTTGTAAGAAATAGCAGAGAGAAGTTCAGTGTACCCTTTACCCAATTTCCTTCAGTGGTAATATCTTGCAAAATTTCACTACAGGATCACAACTACAATATTGACATGGATATAATCAAGGCTCAGACCATTTCTATCAACACAAAGATCTCTCATGTTGTCTTTGTATGGCCATAGCCACGTCTCTCCTGCCCCTACCCTCTCTTTAATCCTGGGCAGCCAGTAATCGGTCTTCATTTTTTATAATATCCTCACCTCGGGAATGTTAAGCAAATGGAATGATATGGCATGCAACGTTTAGGAAAAGTGCCAGACTGTTTTGCAAAGTGGCTGCGCCGTTTTATGTTCCCACCAGCAGTGTATGAGTGATCAGTTTCTCCATACCGTTTGCAGCATTTGGTGTTTTCGCTATTTTGAATGAAGTTTAGCCATTCTGAGAGGTATGTAATGATACCGTCGTTTTGATTTGCACTTCCCTGGTGTCTGAGGACATTGAACATCTTTAAACATGTGTTTACTCTCACCAACAGTATAGCTTCTTCAGGGAAATGTCTTTTGCCCATTTTCTAATTGTTTTTTTTTTTTTTTTTACTGTTGAGTTTTGAGAAAATCTTTTATAGTCTAGACGCCAGTCCTTTGTTGCATACACACTTTGTAAATACTTTCTCTCAGTCTGTTGCTCGCCTTTCAATACCCTCACATGATATTTTGCAGAGCAAAAGTTTTTAATTTTAATGAAGTCCAATTTATCATTATTTTTTCCATTTATAGATCATACTCTTAGTGTCAAGCCTAAGAATTCTTTGCCTAGTCCCTAGATCCTGAAGCTTTTTTCTTTTTAAAATATTGTCTTATAGTTTTACATTTAATTTGTGATCCATTTCAGGTTAGTTTTTTATAACGTATGAGGTTTAGATTGAGGATCAGTTTTTCAACTATAGATGTCCACTCCCTTGAGCACCATTTATCGAAGAGGCTATTTTTTTTCCTCCAAGAAATTGTTTTTACGTCTTTGTCAAAATCAGTTGGCCTTACCATGTGATAGAACCCTCTTTCTGGGTTCTATATTCTGATCCATTGATTTACATGTCCACCTCCCTGCCAATATTGCACAGTCTTGATTACTGTAAGCTATTAATATATAATGAGTTTTGAAACTGGGCAGAATTGATTCCTCCTATGTTTTCTTTTCGAAATTATTTTAGCTATTCTAGTTCTTTGGTCCTCACATATACATTTTAGAATAATCTTGTCTATAGCTACAAAACATGTGCTGGGATTTAGACAGGAATTGCCCTAAATCTGCATAACAAATGGGGGAGAACTGACAGATTTACAATGTTGAGTCTTTCATCCATGTGAGCACAGAATGTCTCTCCATTTATTTAGATCTTTGGTTTCTTTCATCAGCATTTTGTACTTATCCACATACACATCCTGTACATGTTTTATACAGTACTTGTATGTTTTGAGTGATTATAATTGGTATGATATTTTTAATTTCAGTGTCCACACCCATGTCCCTAGCTAGTATATAGAAACATGATTATTTTGTATGTTTACATTGTATCCCATGATTTTTCTATTTTTTTTAGAGACAGGGTCTCACTATGTTGCTCAAGCAGGTCTTTTTTTTTTTTTTTTGAGACAGGCTAGAGTGAGTGCCATGGCGTCAGCCTCGCTCACAGCAACCTCAAACTCCTGGGCTCAAGCGATCCTCCTACTTCAGCCTCCTGAGTAGCTGGGACTACATGCCTGGCTAATTTTTTTCTATACATATATTAGTTGGCCAATTAATTTCTTTCTATTTATAGTAGAGACGAGGTCTTGCTCTTGCTCAGGCTGGTTTTGAACTCCTGACCTGGAGCGATCCTCCTGCCTCGGCCTCCCAGAGTGTTAGGATTACAGGCATGAGCCACCGCCCGGCCTCAAGCAGGTCTTGAACTCCTGGCCTTAAGTGATCCTCCTGCCTTGGCCTCCCAGAGTGCTGAGATTACAGAGGTGAGCCAGCATGCCCGGCTCTATATTTTCATTTTTTATTGAGCTCTTTGTAATTTTAAAATTTGCTTGAGACTTTCACTTTGACATATGAATTATTTAAAAGTATGTCCTTTCGTTTCCAAATTTTAAAGATTTTCCTGTTACTTTTCTCTTACTGATTTCTAGTTTGATTTCATTGTGGTCATAGAACGGACTCCAATTCTTTTAAATTTGTTGGTGTCTGTTTTATGGCTCAGGGTGTACTATATCTTGGTATATGCTTTGTGGGCACTTGAAAAGAATGTGTGTTCTGCTGTTATTGAGTGGATTGTTCTATAAAAGTTGATTACATCACGCTGGTTGCTGGCATTGTTGAGTTTCTTCCATAACCTTGCTGTGCTATTTATTGTTGAGAGAAAAAATGTTGAAGTCTTGCAATATAATCTTGTATTTCTCCCTCAGATCTATCACTTTTTGCTTCTGTATTTTGCAGCTCTTTTATTTGGTGCCTATAAGCTTAGGATTACTCTGTCTTCTTGGTGGATTTGCCATTTTATTATTATATAATGTTCTCTTTGGTTCAGTGATTTTTTTTTCACCTGAAGTCTACTTTATATGATATTAATATAGCCACTCCTGCTTTCTTTTGATTAATGTTCTTCTCATATATCTTTTTCCATCCTCGTACTTTAAACCTGCCTATATCATTATGTGGATAGTATATAGCTGGACCATTTAAAAAAAAATCCTTGCTGCTAATCTTTTAATCAGTTTATATAGGCAGCTTACATTTAATGGAATTATTTATAGGTTAGGGATTAAGCCTGCCATTTAATTTATGTATTTTTGTTCTGTTTGTTTCTTCTTCTTTTCACTTCTCCATTTCCCTCCTTGCCTTTTATGGATTACTTTAACATTTTTTTTAGATTTTCATTTTGATTGGATAGCAATTGTAGCTGATGTCCTGAGTATTAAATTACACGTACGTAATTTCTCAGTCTATTGGAGTCATCGTTACTCCAGTTTGAGTGAAGTGTTGGAACTTCATCTGCCTTCAAGTCCCATTTACTTTTCCTGTTTGTGATATAATTGTCTTTAAATAGTTCTTTTTTATACATTTAGAGCTATAGGAGACAGTGTGCATATATAAATAAACGATATATATATATATATATATATGTATCGTCCATCAAAAACTCAAAGGGGAGTTTTGATTTTGTATTGCATATGATTGTATTTGCCCATAGTTTTTATTTTCTGCATAATCATGTTGTCTACAAATAGGGATAGTTTAATTTTTCCTTTCCAATGTGGATGCTTTTTCCCCTTTTATTATCCTATTGCACTGGGTAAGACTTCTGGCACAATGTTTTTTGTTTGTTTGTTTGTTTTTTGAGACAGAGTCTCACTTTGTTGCCCAGGCTAGAGTGAGTGCCGTGGTGTCAGCCTCCCTCACAGCAACCTCAGACTCCTGGGCTCAAGCCATCCTCCTGCCTCAGCCTCCTGAGTAGGTGGGACTACAAGCATGCACCACCATGCCTGGCTAATTTTTTCTATATAAATTTTTAGTTGGCCAATTAATTTATTTCTATTTATAGTAGAGACGGGGTCTTGCTCTTGCTCAGGCTGGTTTCGAACTCGTGGCCTCGAGCGATCCTCCTGCCTCGGCCTCCCAGAGTGCTAGGATTACAGGCGTGAGCCACCGCGCCCGGCCACGGCACAATGTTGAATATGGGTGGTAAGAGTGGACACCTTGCTCTGTTTCTGATTGTAGGGGAAGCAGTCATTCACTATTAAGAATGATGTTTTTGCTGTAGTTTATATATATATATATATATACATATATATATATGCTTTTATCTAGTTGAGAGAGTTGTTTTTTATTCCTAGCTTCCTGATTGCTCTTATTTAGACTTTTTTATATCAATTAAGTGATCATGTGGTTTACCTTTAAATTCCTAATAAGATAGAGCACATTGATTGATTTTTAAATATTGAATCATTATTGCGTTCCTGGGATAAACTTTATTTGGTAAAATAATGTTATAATACTATTTTATACAATGCTAGATTCTATTTGCAAATATTTTGTTGAGAATGTTCGCATTTATGTTCTTGAGATTGGTCTGTAGTTTTTCTGTTTTTAGAGTTGCCTGTTTGGTTTTGGTACCAGGCTAATGCTGGTTGGATTAAATGAGTGGAGAAGTGTTCCCTCCTCTTCTGTTTTCCGAAAGAGATTACGTAGAATTGGTGTTAGTGTCTTCAAATGTCAAATAGAATTTACCAGTCAAGCGCTCTGAGCTGAGGATTTATTTTTTGAAAGATTTAAAAAAAATACAAATTCAATTTCTTCCATAGTTTTAGGACTATTCACATGATGTTTTAATATTTCATCTTACCTGGACTGGGAACCTCAAAACATGCATTTTAAAATTCCTGTAACCCCTAGCAGCTATCATAGCAAGCCTTGCACCATTGTCAAAGGCAGAGTGACTCAACCTCCCGTTTTTCTGAAGAAGACAGCAATTGTATGCCTACCAGCCTTTTAGTCACGACACGAGTACCATTAATTAAAAACTTGTGGCTCAAGATCTCATATTCTCTAAGATCTTCAAAAAACTCTATACCTGGATGATATTACTTTAGCTCTTGGTTGAAATGTACTCAAGACGGTGATTAAAAACAGACTTTGGTTTTTATCCAAAGCTGAGAAAAGAAAAAGTAATCTAGAGTTTGGTTTGTTATCTTCTGCCACAAGGCTCTGGAAGACACTGTCCATTTTGTTCAACGTTGTTTAAATAAAACATTCCTCTTTGAATTCCACGTAAGGAAAAGGTTCACCACGTCTTACGAACTCTTGTGCCTCTTCTGTGACTTAGGTTTGCTTTTTGTCCTGGATTTCGGGAATTTCAGAACCTCATATAATCTTTGTTCGGTTATACTGGTTCTCCTTGGCTAGGTCTCCTGGAAAAACTGTTTTTCTTCTAACATGTTACGTGGTTCTTTCTCTTTTATGCTTGTTTTATTGATAGACACTAAGTCATAAATGAATACAATGCAATGGTAGGATTGTAGGATTATTAATCTCCTCCCTCCCTTTTTCTTTGCCATTTCTTTTGTGCTTTTTTTTTTTTTTTTTTTTTTTTTTTTGAGACAGAGTCTCACTTTGTTGCCCAGGCTAGAGTGAGTGCCGTGGCGTCAGCCTAGCTCACAGCAACCTCAAACTCCTGGGCTCAAGCGATCCTCCTGCCTCAGCCTCCTCCCGAGTAGCTGGGACTACAGGCATGCGCCACCATGCCCGGCTTATTTTTTCTATGTATATTAGTTGGCCAATTAATTTCTTTCTATTTATAGGAGAGACAGGGTCTTGCTCTTGCTCAGGTTGGTTTCGAACTCCTGAACTCAAACGATCTGCCCGCCTCGGCCTCCCAGAGAGCTAGGATTACAGGCGTGAGCCACCGCGCCCGGCCTCTTTTGTGCTTTTTTAACAGTGCTTTTAAAAATACATATAAAACTTGAATGAGATAATTATGTTGAACATGAGTGATGAGCACATGGGATTTTAAAATTGTTATCTATTTTGCATATTCTTGAAATTCTCCATACTAAAAAGTTAAAAGTTAAAAAAATAGGCCGGGCGCGGTGGCTCACGCCTGTAATCCTAGCTCTCTAGGAGGCCAAGGTGGGCGGATCGTTTGAGTTCAGGAGTTCGAAACCAACCTGAGCAAGGGCGAGACCTCGTCTCTACTATAAAGAGAAAGAAATTAATTGGCCAACTAATATATATACAAAAAATTAGCTGGGCATGGTGGCACATGCCTGTAGTCCCAGCTACTCGGGAGGCTGAGGCAGGAGGATCGCTTGAGCCCAGGAGTTGGAGGTTGCTGTGAGCTAGGCTGATGCCACGGCACTCACTCTAGCCTGGGCAACAAAGTGAGACTCTGTCTCAAAAAAAAAAAAAAAAATAAAATAAATAAAATAAATAAATAAATGAAATGATTATACAATGTGACACTGGTTTAAGAATAAAAAGGCAATAATTGAAATAAAATAGTCCTGAAAGAGACTCAGCACATTAAATTCTAACATATATTTTGAAGATGCAATCATAAATCAGCAGGGAAAGGGAAGATTTTCAACAAATAGATATCTGGCAATGGGTTAATTATTTGTGGAAAAAGAAGATTTACTTTTTACTGGATACAAAACCTGAAAATTAATTCTAGGTACACTCTGGCCCGGCACGGTGGCTCACACCTGTCATCCTAGCATTCTGGGAGGCCGAGGCAGGAGGATCGCTCCAGGTCAGGAGTTCAAAACCAGCCTGAGCAAGAGTGAGACCCTGTCTGTACTATAAATAGAAAGAAATTAATTGGCCAACTAGAAATATATAGAAAAAATTAGCCGGGCATGGTGGCGCATGCCTGTAGTCCCAGCTACTCGGGAGGCTGAGGCAGGAGGATCGCTTGAGCCCAGGAGTTCAAGGTTGTTGTGAGCTAGGCTGACGCCATGGCACTCACTCTAGCCTGGGCAACAAAGCGAGACTCTGTCTCAAAAAAAGAATTCTAGGTACACTCAACAATTAAGTGGGAAAACTTGAACAAAAAATAATCTAAGAAATAAGTGGTGATTTATGGACCTATTTGGGAAAAAACTTTTGCTTGAAATATTGTTTTCCATCCCTTCACCTTGAGTCTGAATGCATCCTTGTGGGTTAGATGTGTTTCCTGAAGACAGCAGATACTCGGATTGTGTATATTTATCCATTTGGCCAACCTATGACTCTTTAGTTCAAGCCATTTACATTTATTGAGAGAATTGATAAGTGGGGCAGATTTCTGTCCAACTTGTTGAGTTGAACTTTGTCGCTTTGTTCTCTCTCTTGAGCCATTGTGGTACCTGGCCTTTGACCTTTAGCTTTCGGATGATTTTACACTGGCGAGTGTTTATTGTGCTGGTCCGTGTGTAACACTGTTCTGAGTACTTCCTGGAAGGCAGGTCTTATCTTGATATATTCCCTCAGCCTTTTGCTTGTCTGAGAAGGTCTTTCCTTCTCCTTTATATACTTAGTTTTGCAGGGTACAAGATTCTAGGCTGGGCATTGTTCTGTTTGAGAAGAGTGAGAATGGGGCCCCAGTCTCTTCTTGCTTGTAAGGTCTCAGTTGAGAAGGCTCCCATCATTCTACTGGGTTTTCCTTTGTGGGTTACCTGCTTCTTTAGCCTTATAGCTAGTAGAAGGGCCTCTTGGGTGGTTATTTTGGTCAGTCTGACGACCGTATGTCACAGTGTCTTCCTGTTTGCAGTGAATCTCCCAGGAGTCCTTTGAGGTCCCCTTGCTATGATGTGGCTGGGAGGTTCCCTGCCCAGGATGGCAGCCTGAACTGGGCCCACGGCCCTCCCGTGGGAGGAGGGTTGCCCCTCAAGCAACTGCCCCCGAAGGCCCACACACTTTAGTAGCCTCATCCACAAATATCCCTTCTGTGCCCCAGGCAATGCGATCGAGGCCTGGGTGTTCCGGATCTGGTCTGCAGGCCTGTCCCTCGGGCCCTGGACCCTGCCAGGGAGAGGAGTGCTGGTCTCAAGTCACCCACGGGGCGCCCAAGCTGGATGGATGTCTCTCTGCCTCAGGATTTGTCCTGCTGTCCTGGAGTCACCAGGCCGGAGGCACCTGGGAGGGCTGGTGGGCAGAGAGCTCACAGTCTGAGTACCCCTCAGTCTGCTGTAGGGCCCCAAAAAGGGAAGGTCCCATTTCCTGGAGGTGTCTCCAGGTGGTGGCTAAATTTAGGGAAGGGGAAGTGGAGAATGGAGCAATATGGTGTCTGCCCATCAACTTGGGCCTGTGGGCTCGGGCCTGCCCTGAGGGACCCGGGAGCCTGGTGCCCCATCCATGAGAGGCTCACTGCTCACTGGTGGCCGTCTCTGGGCTGGGGTCGGCAGGTCTCTCCTACCACTCAGGAGCCCACCACAGTCCGACATGCCAGGAGGGGAAAGTTAACGGCTCCACCTACCCTTGTCCCTGGTCTCCAAGCCTCTCCCAGGCCTTTCTCCTTCCACTTCTCCTCCACAACCTCTTCCTGTGGAGTCTTCTTGAGTCTCAGGTGCCCTTCCTTCCCACCCTCGTCCTGTCTGTGTTTGTCTGCCTGTTTGTTTTTTTCCACTTTCTTCTAGAATCTGTCTTTCTCACGGAGACATTCTGCCTGGCGTTTTTCTCTCATCCACCATCTTGCCCCTCCTGGAGGGGTCACCTGTCAAGAGCTTTAAAATACTGACCATTTGATCCAGAATCCACTGGATGGAGTCCATCTCAAGGATATAATAACGCACATATAAAAATTTTACATAGCATATTATATTGTATAATTATATATGACTATCCATTATTATGAATCATGTAGCAGAGACTTTATAGCAGCCATTATAAAATGCTCCGATAAGCAGTTGTGCACACATTTGAAACAAATGAAAATATAGAACATCTCAGCACAGAAACGGAAGATGTAAATAAGAACTAAATAGGAATACAAGTACACACACAGATACACATGTTTGCTGTCGTCTTAGGAAAAAAAATATCTGGAAACAACATAATGGTCCAAAGGTATAATAATAGTTCATTAAACAACTGCATATTCATATAAGTAAGCAATACTTTGTAGTCAATATGAAACGATGTGTAAAAAGTATTCTTTTTAAAAAAATATATTTTTTAAATTATTATGGGTACATACTTGTATATTTTTATAGGGCGCATGTGGTGTTTTGATACAGACATACAATGCATATTAATTAAGTAAGGGTAATTGAGTTATCCATTGCTTCAGGCATTTATCGTTTCTTTGTGTTGGAAAACATTTCATTTCCATTCTTTTAGTTACTTTAAAGTATACCATAAATTATTGTTGACTTTAGTCACGTTGTTGTGCTACCAAATATTGTTCATTCTATCTATCTAACTATATTTTTATACCCATTAACTATCCCTATTTCATTCCCCCCAGACGTATAAAAAGTATTTTTTCCCCCAGGGAATGGGGTTATGAGAAGAACAAGGAGGTACTGTTTAATGGGTAGAGAGTTTCTATTTGTGTTGATGGGAAAGTTCTGGAAATACTAGTGACAGTTACTCATCATCAATGTACTTAATGCCACTGAATTCTATGCCTAAAAAATGGTTAAAAAGACACGTTTTATGTTATGTATATTTTACCACAATAAAAGAGAATTATTTTGTGATACAGGAAAAATCTTATGATAAAAAAATAAGCTATGTCAAAAATGAGAATGTTTGTATATATATTATAGGGACTCCATTGCTATTTTTTTTTCTTTTTCATTAGAATACACTGATTCACAACTGGTGATGTGGATCACAGTCACAAGAAGAGCTTAAAATAAAATCTACAAATCTCCAAGATCCACCTCATATTCACTGAACTATCATTTCCAGAGGAAGGCTTGTTTTGTTTTACTTTCAAATTATTTTTTTTAAATAAAATCTGCAATTTATTTTAATGCATGTCCCTGATTAAGAACTATTCTTTTAGATTATGGTTAGTCTCAAAGATAGGACCTGAGAGGAAACAGAACAATTACAGCATAACCCCAAATGTTTCAAGGGAAAGGAAAATAGTCACACAAAACAAACTTACACAGAGATCTACTGAAAAGTTATCAGCAGAAATCTTTGTCAGATGGGATAAAAGATAACTGATATTTCATTATTTATTGTGTGTGTGTGCTATTTCAAATTTTCCGCAATGAGTATTAGATATATAATCAGCAAAAAAATTGTTATGAAAAGTAGTGAGCAAATCAGCGAACAAATTCCTTTTGAAGAACACAGATTTCCCATTTTTTAAATGGGAGATTACCGAAAATTCCAACTTCTGCTACACTTGAGCGCTCACTTTGACATTACAGCCAAGTGTCCGCTGAAAAGTGAAAAATAGAACCTAATGCTGTTGGGGTTGCAAGATGACAAACAGCCAATTCCTCCCCCTCCTTTTCCCTTTCTAACCTTGCCCACGAAAACCACCGAGTCTGTGGCTGGTTTGCTTCCAGAGACTTACAAAAGCTTAGGGGCAAGGCTGAGGCCACACGGGTCTCCAGGGCTGCTTCTGTAGCGGGTAGCATCTTTAAGAACTCGAAATAAATCAGGCAGAGCCTCAAAAAATCTTACTGCTTACTTCTGGCAGTAAGACAACTGGGCCAACCCTTCAGTTTGCTCAAAACACCACGCCTACCTCCGTCAGATTTTAGAAAGTGAGAGGCCGTTGTAGGCTAGAAAGTACATTAGACTTCAGGAAGGTAGAACTTGAAGGTTTCTCAGTCGCGCTGTCTTCCAAAACACGTCCCAAGACTTAGGGGCTGGATAGCCAGTCATCTAGGGAAGGTTCTGGAATCCAAACCAAGTGGTATATTTGTGCTGGACTTTTTTCCATTTGCTCCTCCGGGTCCACACTCTCCGTATTTCCCTGCCCAGCTCTGTGCAGGTCCTCAGGGGCTCTGTCCCCGGGCTCCCTGCCCTGTGACAACCTGCTGGGCGTGGCCGGTCGGGGACACGGTCAAGAGATCTGAGAGTGGGGTCATGCTGCCAGTTCCCTGGTCCCTGCCTCTGCAGGTCACGTGGGTGGTGTCTTTCTACTGAAAGCTTCGCCTCCTGTCCCGCAGCACTCCAGGGCAGATGGAGCTGCCCTCCCCTGTTCTAGTAAATTCCTGGTCCTGTCCCCTGGTCCCTCCAAGCTTGGGGCGGCACAGGCCTTCTGTGGCTAAGCTCCAGGTTCTGACCCACCCGTTGCTGCTCTCCATTAACCCAGAGCATGCCGTGACAAACAGCGCCAGGCTTTTATTAAGTTCTCCCCAACTGTCCCGTGGGAGGGAGCTGCGTGGATCCCGCCAGAACTGCGAGCCACGCCTCTCGATGCTCAGCAATTTTTTTCCCCCATGATGCCTTTGCAGAAGAGCCAAGCAGAGCATCTGCTGGCTGCCCTGCAGGGACGGCTTCAAGATGGGGTTTCTTTTCTTTTTTTTTTTTTTTTTTTTTGAGACAGAGTCTCGCTTTGTTGCCCAGGCTAGAGTGAGTGCCGTGGCGTCAGCCTAGCTCACAGCAACCTCAAACTCCTGGGCTCAAGCGATCCTCCTGTCTCAGCCTCCCAAGTGGCTGGGACTACAGGCATGCGCCACCATGCCCGGCTAATTTTTTCTATATATATATATATTAGTTGGCCAATTAATTTCTTTCTATTTATAGTAGAGACGGGGTCTCGCTCTTGCTCAGGCTGGTTTCGAACTCCTGACCTCGAGCGATCCGCCCGCCTCGGTCTCCCAGAGAGCTAGGATTACAGGCGTGAGCCACCGCGCCCGGCTAAGATGGGGTTTCTTGATCCGTGTGATCCTGCGGGGTGAGGAAACCCTTGCAGCAGGAGAAACACACGTGCAGCCAGATTTGCACGCTGGAGCCAGTCAACACGCATGCAAGGCTCGATGGCCATGCCCTCCTGACCTCCCGCGACATTCTGATCTGAGCAAGCTCAGCTCTGGCACCCACGATCCGATCGGTCCCACGTGCACCTTGACGCTGCACCGAGGGGTTTCAGTTCAGGTGACCAACACGGGGTGCGTGCTCACCGTGCCACACCCTGCTCCTCACGCCGCAAACCTGCCCGCACTGCCTGCCCAGCGCCTGGCACGGCGCATACTGTCCCCATTTCACAGATGGGGACAGCAAGGCCCGGAGAGGTCAGGGGACTTTCGCAGGGGACACCAGGAGCGGACAAGAGCCGGCACCTGACACAGGCCCGGGGGGCTGCAGCCAAGCCCCGCGCTCTGCAGGTTTGGCAAATGCTCTTTACAGAAATAAGTCTGAGGATAAAAGCCTCACGTTTAAATCCAGCCTGTCCCGCTCTGGCCCGAATGACTTTGAACACCATACCTCGCTTTTCTGGGCCTTATTTTCTGTGTCTATAAAGAAGATAAAACCATTTCTACATTCCAAGTTAATGGTGACTACTAAAGAAATAACATGCAAGAGAGATTTTTTTTTTTAAATTCTTAAGGGCTATAAAAATATGATTTATTCTTTGGGTTGCATTTTTCCTAATTCCTCTGTGCCTTAGAGGTAGCAAATCTGATTCCAGTTTCCATTTCCATGAGAAATGCAAGAATAGACTCAATGAGGCTTGACTTTCTCAATGGCAGTCGTAGCAGTAATAATACTACCAGTAAAAACAATAATAATTATACTTCTATTAATAACTCGCATTCATTGACCGCTTGCCCCAAGCCAGGCACTTTGCTTAGATTATTTCATTTAATCCTCACACCCACGCTGTGACCAGACATTATTATCTTTTCTCAGGGGTGAGAGAACCAAGGTTCAGAGAGCTCAAGTCACTTCTCCAAGGTCTGGCTGGGCGAGGTGGCTCACGCCTGTCATCCTAGCACTCTGGGAGGCCGAGGCAGGAGGATCGCTCGAGGTCAGGAGTTTGAAATCAACCTGAGCAAGAGTGAGACCCCCGTCTCTACTATAAATAGAAAGAAATTAGTTGGCCAACTAAAAACATATATAAAAAATTAGCCGGGCGTGGTGGTGCATGCCTGTAGTCCCAGCTACTCTGGAGGCTGAGGCAGGAGGATCGCTTGAGCCCAGGAGTCTGAGGTTGCTGTGAGCGAGGCTGACGCCACGGCACTCTAGCCCGGGCAACAGAGTGAGACTCTATCTCAAAAAAAAAAAAAAAGAAGTTCTGCTGGGATCTGGATGTCCCTCTGCCCCTGGAGGTGCACCGTGGGATACTGTAGTCACTGGTCATATGTCACGTGGCACCAAAAAGAATGAAATATCTGATTAATAATTGCATGCTAATGACATACTTTGGATATATCAGTATAAATAAAATATATCATCCACATTAGCTCAAATCCTTTTACTTTTTAAAACATGGCTACTAAAAAACCTAAACTTACAGTATGTCTCAGGAGTGGTGCAAAAGCTCCGAGGCACCGCCTGTGAGCTCCGCGTACAGTGACAAAGCAAAGGCGACATTTGCTTTCGATGATGTTTATGGGGAGCCGGGGAAGGAAGGGACGAGGTGCATATCCGTGTGGCTTCCAGAAAGCCACAGCGCTGCAGGTTTGTTGTCGCCAAGACAGGGATCTGCTCCGGCTGGCAACGGCACGAGCTTCTCTAAATACCCTGGCGGTTGCCGGGCGCGGTGGCTCACGCCTGTCATCCAGGCACTCTGGGAGGCCGAGGCAGGAGGATTGCTCAAGGTCAGGAGTTCGAAACCAGCCTGAGCAAGAGCGAGACCCCCATCTCTACTATAAATAGAAAAAAATTAATTGGCCAACTAATATATATATATATAGAAAAAATTAGCTGGGCATGGTGGCGCGTGCCTGTAGTCCCAGCTACTCGGGAGGCTGAGGCAGGAGGATCGCTTGAGCCCAGGAGTTGGAGGTTGCTGTGAGCGAGGCTGACGCCACGGCACTCACTCTAGCCCGGGCAACAAAGTGAGACTCTGTCTCAAAAAAAAAAAAAATATCCTGGCGGTTGGATCCAGCCTGAGCAAAACACTTCAAAGCCTTCGGCAGCTGCAGCTTGGACAGAGGCTTGGGAGCCATCAGGCCGGCAGATGATGTTTACCGCTTGTGACAAAACAGTCAAGCCGAAATTTATTTCGGAGCCGTTACTTTCATGTGCTGAGAATAGAAAAATCCCTTCGGATGCCCCAAACGCCCCTGCACGCCCCTAAATCCCGTTGAATAAATTTGTGGCTTTGCCTCCTTTGTGGACAGCAGGGCTTCGTGTTTGCAGCGAAGACAGGTCCCTCAGCCTCCGGAGGTGCTTCTTGCAGAGGTGTGTGTGTGTGTGTGTGTGTGTGTGTGTGTGTGTGTGTTTCTTTAAACAGACTGATCATGGCCAGGTTCAGAGACGTGCCGAGGGGCCCCATGCCCTCCTGCGACAAGCCGTGCAGGCCACGAAAGCTGGTAGAGTCAACAAGCAGCGTGCATGTCACATGAGGGACTTCACACTTTCCGAAGTCCTGCATCCGTGGTTTGGCCCCTTTTTTCACACTTCAATGACAGAGAGGAGGAAACTGAGGCCAGGCAGGGTTTCAGCTCAGCCCTGGGGGGGAAAGGACGATACGATTTGGAATTGGCACGCCTCCACTTCCATTTCTGCTCTGCTCTTGCAGCTGTGTGGTCCCGGGGGAAGCCACCAAACCCCGCTGAGCTTGCTTTGGCCTATGCTTAAAATGTGGCTGACAGAGAGTCAAAAGGGTGTGTGACTTCGTGCCCGCGACGTTTTAGAAGAAGCAAAACTCCATCATCCGTGGTTTCCGCGGGTCGGTGTTGGGCTCGGGGAGGGGGTGCCTGCAAAGATTCAGCGCAAGGCACAGTCTTGGGGGAACAGAGCTGTTCTGCACCTTCGTCTTGGCGGTTATGAAAACCCAGAACTCACTGTCCAGCATAAAAAAAAAAAAAAAGAAGTGCATTTTACCATATGTAAAATCAAAAATATTTATATGGTTAGGAAGAAAAAACAAAACCAAAAAAGACCACGAGGCAGAAAAAAAAAAGCATGCCCCTGTCAGAGTGTTGCTGTGGCATTTGGCTTTGCACGGCAAACAGCTGGTGACAGCTGGGACGCACCTCCCTACAGCCCTAGCCTGACGCTTCTAGGTCTGCAGCTGCTGAGTAGAAGCACAAAAAAAAAAAAAAAAAAAAAAATGGAGCCAACCAAATTTAATTGCAACTCCTAAAAAGTGGCGAAAAGGAAACAGGGCAACATCCGGGGTGGGAATGCAACGCAGGCAGGACGTAGATGGAAGTGGGTGCGTTTGCCAGGAAGACTCGAGAACCTTCTCTCTGCCCTCCTCTCTTTGCTTGTCCATTTTACCTTCCATGGCAGCCCCACCCCTTCCTCGCCCCGCCGACTGCAAACTTTGTCACCAAGCCGCACCGGATCTGGCTGTTTCTCGGTGATTTGTTTCGGGCACGCTGCCGGCCGGCTTGCTGGGCCCAGTGCTACAGAAAACAAACCTCCCCTCCGTTTCTCACGTGTTGTTTGCCCTGACAAACAAGCTGCTGTCTAGGTTTTGCACCGATTCATGCGACACAGCTGAGCGGCAGCGGTGTGGCCCTGCAAGCGGGCAAGAGCAGTTTTGGCTGCTGGGGTTCTCATTAATTGCACCGGCTGCTGCTCGCTGTGGCTTCTCGGTTTCTCCTGTCCTGCTGCGGGGGACCCGGGGTCGGCCCGTGAATCCAAAGCACGTGGCTTTGGAACCTAATTAAATCTGTCTGGAGGGCCCCAGCTCTCCCAATCTCTCAGGGATTTCGTGGTCACGTTTGCATTTTTAGGGTGCTCTGAGTTCTGATGCTTTCAGGGGTGGGACACGAGGAGAGAAGGGGGCCCCCCTCCCTCCCTGCACCTTGCGTCTCTTCCACCGTTGCTTGGGAAATGGGCTTTTATTTGCTTTATAGCACCTCCCCCTCCCTTTATTCATGCATAACGCGTAGAGTTTCGGGGCTTAAGCACGCTCGTGGAACGGAGTTGAAGATTTACACTTGTCCCGGGGAGCTCTGGGAACAAAACTAGGAACTTCCAGGGATCCGATCCGTGCAGGCTTCTAACCAGGAGTGCCCTCCCGTGACTTGACAGGTAGTGATGCCCCCGTCAACAGAGGCATTCAACAGCAGGCTGCAGGGCAACTTGCAGGGGATGCTTGAGGGAAATTTTACGCAGCCCCAAAGGCTTGGTGCTTTCAACGTTTCCCCCAAGCTCACGCATCTGTGATTCCGCGTGTGACTCCTTAACTTGGAAGTAAGACGGTGAGCCCCGGGAGGTGTTCAATCAACCTCTTCTGCAAGTCAGTTAAAACAGTATTGAGCTGGGCCTCTTCTGTCTGCCCTTCCCACTCTATTTTCCAACCTTCTAGATTCTTCTGTGTCCTGGGCGGCTGATACCTACAGGTCACCTCCACTGGCTCCTATGCCTTCTGGCTCCCGGGTAAGTTTAGGGAATCTTTGTGCCCTTCCAGGCCCAGAGGTTGTCAACTCTTTCCCGAGTCGCTGGGTGTGTGCAGGCCGGCTCCTACCTTGCAAGTCCCTGCCTGATGTAAATATGACTCAACTTACTCTGTGCCATGCAGGGCATGATGTGATTCCTGCCCTCAGGTGCCTTCCAGGGAGGTTATGGAGATAAGACGAAGATCTTGGGGGCAGAGAGGGAAAGGGACACATTTTTTGTCGTAGTCCCTGGGCTCTCGTGACTCTGGAAGATTGAGATTGTGCTTAGACACATGAGCTAACCGGACCGGCTCTTATAGGATTTCAATCAAACAAATGTTTTACTTTCTGGCTTTCCAACAGAAACTTGACCCAGTGTCCCTTTGGCGTGGCTGGCGTTCAGACGTGGCCTCGGGCAGCGTTTGTGGAACGACAAGGTTAACTTTGGGGGAACAACGTGCAGTGGGGGCTTGGAGGTTCCAGGCAGCCTTGGGGGGTGACGTGGGAGGGTTGGGGGTCAGGGGTCGCGTGTGGGGACTGGACCCCAGGACAGGGGCGGGACGTTGCACTGCGGACCTGCCCTGCTTCCTGATGACAACACAGAACGAGGCTGATGTCCCCAGGAGGGGACAGGGACAGGGGTGCAGCCTCGGAGGAAAACGTCCTCATGTGTTCAAGAAGACAAGATGCACGTGGGCTCCCTGCCTGCACCCCGCCGCGTGGGCTTATGGGTTTGGGCAAGGTGCTCTGCACATAGTCAGAGCACAAAATATTGTACACGGGCAGCGTTGCTTTTTTTGTCAAACTCTCTCAGGTTTCCTTTAGGCTGAAGTCTCCAGCGGATCAGGGGCTGTGCTGCTCACACCTGCTCACTTTGTCTCTGGGTCTCAACCTGCTCCACAGAACGCGTTTACTGCAAAACTGTGAAACGAGGGTGGAACTGATTGATGCGTATTCCTTCCTAGGTGAAGCCACCTGCTTCTTACTTGTCCCATCACGCACCGTTGACTTCCCTTCTCTGTTGGAGTGCTCCTAAGGAGTCCTGCCTCCATGGAAGTCTGAGAATCCAAGGGGTGTTTGCTGGTGTAAGGGCTCATTATTTATTAATTTTTTTTGAGACAGAGTCTCACTCTATTCCCCAGGCTAGAGTGCTGTGGCGTCAGCCTCGCTCACAGCAGCCTCCAACTCCTGGGCTCAAGCGATCCTCCTGCCTCAGCCTCCCGAGTAGCTGGGACTACAGGCAAGCGCCACCATGCCCGGCTGATTTTTTTCTATATATTTTTAGTTGGCCAATTAATTTCTTTCTGTTTTTAGTAGAGACGGGGTCTTGCTCTTGCTCAGGCTGGCCTCGAACTCCTGACCTTGAGCGATCCTCCTGCCTCGGCCTTGCAGAGTGCTAGGATTAGCCTCACAGGTGTGAGCCACCGCGTCCCACCAAGGCTCATTCCCGATTACCGTCTCCTATAGGGACAATCTTGGAAAGCGTCATTAGTCTGCCTACGAAGCTCATATTGTGGCACTGTTGTCATCGTTGCCACATAGCATGGCTCTTGACAGCAAGAGGTCCGGAAACATGGGGTAGTCTTGGACCACTGAAGAGACATCTTCAGTTATCAAAGCGCACACCATTGCTGGCCCAACAGCAGTCTTGCTGGAGCTCAGAAATGGGGAAATGAAGCCTTTCTCTCTCCTGGTTGCGTTCATCATATCTTGTTCCGCACAATCTAGAAGAGTCCCAGCCTTTCTTCCCTAGTTGCTTTCTATCTCCTGACCCTGTAACCAAAGTCTGTTTTCTCCATTGCACTTATGACTGCTTGAAATCATATTCATTTATTATTTATCTTCTCTCTCTGTCTCCTTCTGAAAACTAAGCCCTATGAGAGTAGGGACAATGATATCCCGGCATCTAGAATGTGCTGGGTACATGGTGGGTACTCAATACACCTTGTTGGATGATGCATGAACGATTGAATTAATCCAAGTAAGATTTGCCTCATTATATGTGGATACTATAACAAAGTTAGGGGCTCACCTTCATGAAAAAAGGGGTGGAAAACAGAATGGCTGTTGGGCAGATGAGCAATGACACCTGTTCTACATGGCTACCTTGAAACCCAGCAAATCCCAACTCTGGAATGAGTAAGTCTTATAAGGCTGAGTATCAAATTACACCCGGCACTGCAAAAGCCCTGCAGATGAAAAAACAGCCCAAGGCTAGAATATCTGTCCACTGCTTTCTTCTGCTTCAGTCTTATATAGAGATCCTTATCATGACCTTAGAATCCCTCAAACACAGATACAGAATAATCTACCGTGTTTTCCCGAAAATAAGACAGGGTCTTATATTTATTTTTCCTCCAGAAGACACCCTAGGGCTTATTTTCAGGGGATGTGTTATTGTTTTTAAGTATGGTGCAGCCATCTACATTTATTCACATAGAGTTAAGTCATTTTCTTCTGGAACATCATCATCACTCTCCAAACCCCGAATCCCATCCTGAATGTCTTGCGACTCTATTTCCTCTAGAACCATCAGCCCCGATCTCTTATGTGGAGCCACAGAGCTGTCACGGGGCAGATGAGAAGGGCTGCTCGTGTTCTTTCCCGCTCCACGATGACATGCATGGGTTGTGCAGATGCGCTGCGCAGCCACACCCATCACTAGGGCTTATTTTCATAGCCACGCCCATCACTAGGGCTTATTTTCATAGCCACGCCCATCACCAGGGCTTATTTTCATAGCCACGCCCATCACTAGGGCTTATTTTCATAGCCACGCCCAGCACTAGGGCTTATTTTCATAGCCACGCCCAGCACTAGGGCTTATTTTCATAGCCACGCCCATCAATAGGGCTTATTTTCATAGCCACGCCCATCACCAGGGCTTATTTTCATAGCCACGCCCAACACTAGGGCTTATTTTCATAGCCACACCCATCACTAGGGCTTATTTTCGGGGTAGGGCTTCTATTGCGCACATGCTTAGACATCCTGCTGGGGCTTATTTATGGAGAGGTGTTATTTTTGGGGAAACACGGTATTACATTCACACCCTCTGGGTTGCTTATTTGCAGAGGGGCAGGTTTAGTCATTGCTAAACCCCAAGAGTGATACACTGTTAACTGTCCCAAGAAAGGAAGACCCAGGACTCCCTCTCTGCACCTGTGGTTTATGGCTGAGTCCCTCATCCTGCTTCACTGATACCTGAGCATCTCTCTTTCTATCTTATCACTTTGAGGAAGACTTCCTTACTCCAGATTTAAAGCTCACTTTGCTTGTTCCTAAGCTGTGAGGCATCGTCTTCATTGAAAGTTTTCAATTTGAGAGAAAGTTTGTTTCCCACGAGGTGGGAACAAAACAGTTTCAGAATGCACTCCTGGGTCCAGTTGACCTGGACGGACAATTAGTGTTTTTTCCGTTCCATTACCTGAGGTTCGGGCCAGTAACCGCTGCTGAGCTAGAACTTTACCCACAGACACCAAATTATCCTTCTGCCTAGTCCTTTGAGTCCTTCTTATTTGATGTTTTGAGATCTTAAGTCAGAGCTCCGCAGACAACCAGCTCAGGGGTCCAAATCCAGCCTGCCACCTGTTTTTGCGAATAAAGTTTTATTAGCACACAGCCGTGCCCATTCACTGATGCACTGGCTATGGCTACTCTTGGGTTACAGCTGTGGACATCCTATGGCCCTCAAAGCCTAAGATATTTACTAGCTGGCCCTTTTCAGAAAAGTTTTCTGACCTCTGTCCGAGAGGGAAAGAGCAAGTGAGAAAGCATGAAGTTTATAAGGAAGACAGATGCTCAGACTCACACGAATAAACACCAAGCAAAAGCTGCAGAGAAGTTAGAACTGGTTAAAGTGGTTTAGAAATGACCGGGGTGGGTGAAGCTGAGCCTTACAAGGACTGTGCTCAGCTCAGCCCCTGGCATATACGGGCAGCTCCCAGGGTGATGCCCTGTGTCCCGTGTCCCCAGGACCAAGCCCTACTTTTCACAAGTGTTTGCATTCTCAGATGTGAAACCTGGAGGCGGCTTTCTAAAGAGGCCTTTAAATGCTGCAGCTTGGGTATTTCTGCATCCACTGGGGCTGCCCCACGAGGCCTCGGCCCGCCCGTAAAACACTCAGCCACAGACCTCCCTGGTTTGCAAACAGGAGCCCGAGAAAGACCACAACAGAAAGCTGTTTATACAATTCAAGTTTTCTCAGTAACACAAGGCAGACCTCAGAGGAGGCTTACTCGCTCACTGTTAAGAACTGACTGGTGCTGAAAGCAAAGGCAGACAGAATCAGTGGCCCAGGGTTCTGGTTTCTTGCCGTTTCTCAACCAGAAAATGAAAAAAAAAAAATATATATATATATATAATAAAGTCATGGAAGAGAAAGTTCGTGAAGCACTCTAGTCTTAGACATTGCACTAAGTTCTTGATGTGCATGATCTCGCTTCATCTTTACAAATGAAACTGGGAAGAAGGTCTATTTGATGTTATCTCCTTTTCAGAGATGAGAAAACCTGAGTCTTCCCTGAATCTGGAAAGCTGGTTAACGCACAGGTCCCTGGCAGAGAACTGGAACGAAGTCACATAATAAATGGCATTGCTTGCATTGTACTTGAACTCAAAATTCGAATGCAAAACCCATGTTCTTAACGCTACGCCGTAGTGTCCAGATGTTCTACATATCATAGGATCTTGAATATTGTTTACTCAGAGGTTCTGATTCGGCCTGTCTGGGGCGGGACTTGCAATTCTCCATTTCTGGCAAGTTCCAAGGTGGTGCCAGGGCCACGCCTGGAGGGCACCGGCCTAGTGGTTAAGCCAGCAACCAACTCTCAGGACCACCTGTGGCAGGGCCGGTTCTCAAACTCAGATTTGAGCGTGTGGCTCTTTATTTTTTCTATCATTTTTGGTGAACTGCCTCCCACGAGCTCCAAAAAGAAGTGAGCGAAAGGCATTTAAACACACACCCAGGAAATCAGTGAATGCTACTTCCAAAACGCTCCAAATCTTTCCTCAGTTGGTGTCTTGCATCTTGGGCCACCTTGGGAAGTGACATTTGGGACAGTGTGCAAGCCACACAGCCACGTAAGTAATTAAATTGGAACTTTGGCCTAGAATAATAGATCCATTAATCTTCTCAAAATTGTTAATTCTAAGAAGTCTTTCCCAAACTAACCTTACCGCCCCCCCCTGCCTTTCCAATGCCCAGCTCAGGGCTTGAGAAATAGGATATTGCCACACGATCTTGCTCAATAGTTTCAGCTCTATACGTTAGTCCTTCTCTTTCCACAAAGAGCAGAAATTGCTCAACATCCCAATGTCGTGTTGTGCCGAGTAAACAAAATTCCAGATTCTCTGATACGTAGAGCACCTGGACACTATGGCGTAGCGCTAACAATGCGGGTTTTGCAATTGAATTCTGAGTTCACAGACGAGCAATGCCATTTATTTATTATGTGACTTCACTCAAGTTCCTAAACTAAGTCTGCTTCCTTACCAAATAAAATGGAGATCAAAATATTAATACCTCCATAAAGTTGCTGTACCAAATGCAGAACACTCAGACATGACATACGGAGATACCTAAAGATGATAATTACAAATTATTATAAAATTTAGTACATACATAATTAGATCATGTAGGTATGCACGTGTATCATGTCTTTGTATATTGATATTAATATGTTATTAATATAATTAATTATATCACCACTATATTAATGTAACATTAATTATATAGTAGAATCATTATCAGTTATGTTATTAATATAGATTAATATTGACATACAATATAGGCCACACATAATTATATGTAATTATAATATTGTGTAATTATAAATTATTATTTAAGCTCTAGAAAAATGTGTTGACTAAATGCATCTTTTATTTTTTGAGACAGAGTCTCACTCTGTTGCCCGGGCTAGAGTGCCATGGCGTCAGCCTCGCTCACAGCAACCTCAAACTCCTGGGCTCAAGTGATCCTCCTGCCTCAGCCTCCCGAGTAGCTGGGACTACAGGCATGCGCCATCATGCCCGGCTAATTTTTTCTATTTTTAGTTGTTTGGCTAATTTCTTTCTATTTCTAACTTCTAATCTATTTCTAATTGCTTTCAGAGAAGGGGTCTCGCTGTTGCTCAGGCTGGTCTCAAACTCCTGAGCTCGAGCAATCCTCCCGCCTCGGCCTCCCAAAGTGCTAGGATGACAGGCGTGAGCCACCGCGCCCGGCCAGACTAAACGCTGAAGACTGGTGGCATAAACATTTCTCAATGCAGATCTTAAAAGGGGCTGTAATCCTAAACTCACCTCTCCTTGAACAAAGTTATTATGTTTTGACGTTAGGCTAGATTAAGATGTCGTATGAATTTAGCAGCTGAGCTTTGGATATCATAAAGATGGGCATTAGGGACATTGTGCTCTAGTCCGGTTTAGCTGAAGAAATGCACAGTAGCTCTGGTTGGATTTTTGTCAATAAATGTTAGCTCCAGGCAGAGAATGTAGTGAAGAAGTTTCTGGGCTCATTTGTCCCTATTCCTTTACTAAGATTATTTTCCTTCTGGAACAATCTCTTCTTCATTCTTCGCCTATCCTCTTTGCAACTCTCTCCTCTGCTCCGGGGCCTTCCCAGAACCATGGTCCTACTTTCTCAGTTCCCTGCACCTACCCTCATTTTGGTACATTGTGCAGAATAATTTATATTGTCTTCTGTTTTTTTCCCAAGTACAATCTATTCCTCCCCCAGCCAGAAAACACCCTCCTAGAGAGCAATCAGTCATGTCTGACGTGTTTGGTGCCCGCCACCCTACTCGGTAAGTACGTGAATACAAGCATGGGGAAACACAATAAATTTAAATGCATTCTTTGAAAAGAAGCAGGCTGCACGTTGTGACGCAAACAGGTTGAGTCCTTGCAGAATGGTCACGAGCCCTGTTTTGCAGAATGCCATTGCACTCAAACCAGAGCGAGTGCAAAGCACGCTCAGGCTTTGTAGCCCCAGAGAGGTTAGACGGAGAAAATAATGAGGCCATTCTTACCGTCCCACCCACGGCAACAACACGGCTTGGCACACGCTGGGGACTGGTGGTATAAACATTTCTTAATGCAGATCTTAAAAGGGGCTGTAATCCTAAACTCACCTCTCCTTGAACAAAGTTATTATGTTTTGACGTCAGGCTAGATTAAAATGTCGTACGAATTTAGCAGCTGAGCTTCGGATATCGTAAAGATGGGCATTAGGGACATTGTGCTCTAGAAAGTGAATTTTAAAACTCAGTGAATTTTAAAACTATCCGTGGACAAGGGATAGTTACGTGAAGAACTGACGCTGAGACAGAGGACTGGTGACAATGACCATGGGAGGGAAGCAACACTCCCCACTGGATTTATGAACTCACATTGCTTAGATTCACTTGAATCACATCTGCTAACCCGTCTCACTGCTCTGCCCATAGTCACAGGAGAGACAAATTCTATTCCATGTGACAACGGACAAGTAGGGAAGGGCTTCTTAAACTTTAATGGGTGCACAGATCACCTAGAGATATTGTTAAAATGTAGATTCAGATTCAGTACGTCTATACAGAGAGTCTACACTTCTAACATCCCAGGTGGTGTTCCTATTCCTACACCAAGGACTGTTCTTTGAGCAAAGGGGTAGAGGATGCTGGGATAGTAAACGAATCGCTGTGTAGACCAACGAGCCCAGATGCAACAAGGAGGCAGTCGCACGGTTTTAAGGGAGACAGGAACAAGAACCTTCTAGAAATGAAGATCGGGGAAGGAATTCAGCGGACTTTACAACAAGCATCATACCTGGTGTCTTTTTGTCGGAGACGTCAGATTCACTCCCCCAAAGAACACACTTCCCTTGCTAAACCTGCCAAGCAGTGGCTGCGGATAAGTTGCTAGTTTTAACTAGCATGTGAATGGCAACCGAGTGCCTCCGTGGGCCTTGAACCTGAGCCTGGAGTCAGGCAGTCCAGCTCTGGCTCAGGGTCATTAGCAGCGACCTTGAGAAAATCGTCTTCTCTTCCTAAGCCTCAGTTTCCAGAACTGGAAAGTAGAGACAATACCGTAGAGCTGTCGCGAGAACTGAAGAAAGATCACGTGCAGAGCACTCTACGCACGGCACACACGTGTCAACGAGCTGCAGTAATTTTTATTTTAATTAGGAAATCAATCAGTCAAGAACGACTGAGTTCTTGCCCAGCGAACACTGTTTTGAGACATTGCTAGGCAAGAGGGGGCGAGAAACAGGGAAGAAGGAAGAGGAGGAGGAGACACAATCACAATAAGTTCCAGAATATACCTGGAGAGGCAAACACACACACACACCCACACATGTGGAATGATTTAATATTTCCACAGCAACACGCCAAGACATATCACAAATAGAGTTACAGAGCACACATAAGCCATTTGGAGAAAGCAAAATGTTTAAAATGATATCACTGGAGACAGGAAACCAAAGGAGTCCCCAGACAAAGTTGAGCTGTATGAAGTGTTTTTTTTTTTTTTTAATGTTTCATTTTTTTTTAGCAGGATATTGACGCTAGCTGATGTCATATGGAAACTATTTTTCAGAAACACCTGGCAGAACTAATTCGAGGGATTGATTTTTTTTTTTTTTTTCCGCACAAATTCAACATATCACAAAATCCAAGGCGTGTCTGTCAGGCAAGCCTGGTAAGAGATTAGATCACTAAAGATAAATTGACCTTAATTTCCATATTATTTCTGGTTATGACTCGAATGGACTTTTTGGGTCACGAGCCACCATTTGTGAAGAACCCAAAGACATTTTTTGTAAGGCCCACAATAATCAGAAGCCTCTCTATTTTGACATTTGTTTTTTTTTGTTTTTTCCATAAAGACAACTCTGCAAAAAAAAAAAAAAGGAAGGAAGGAAGGAAGAAAGGAAGAAAGGAAGAAAGAAAGAAAGAAAGAAAGAAAGAAAGAAAGAAAGGGAAAGGAAAGGGAGGGAAGGAAGGAAGGAAGGAGGGAAAGAAGGAAGGAAGGGAGGAAGGAAGGAAGGAAGGAAGGAAGGAAGGAAGGAAGGAAGGAAGGAAGGAAGGAAAGGAAGAAAGAAAGAAATAAAGAAAGAAAGGAAAGGGAAGGAAGGAAGGAAAGAAAGAAAGAAAGGAAAGAAGGAAGGAAGGAAGGAAGGAAGGAAGGAAAGAAAGAAAGAAAGAAAGAAAGAAAGAAAGAAAGAAAGAAAGAAAGAAAGAAAGAAAGAAAGAAAGAAAGAAAGAAAGAAAACTTTATCACCTTCATAAAATTCCTCCATTAGTTTATTTTGGGTTTAAATTTTCCTGGCCACACAGATCGGCCCGCCTGTAACGAGACAGCATCCTGGCCCCGAGGAGGGTGGAAACAGGAGTCTTAGATGAGTGAGCACTGCTCATTCTTGTCTGGAGCAAAGAGCAGGGAAAGAATCACCCTCACGGTCCCATCTCAATTTGTTCCCATCTTCATAGCTATTTCAGATACATTTTTCAGATGAGTGGCTTGGAGTCATTCTTTTAGTTTCATTAAGGAAAATGCTAGATTTCATCCTAACATAGGTATTTCCACTACTATTATAATTACATAGTTATATCCACTACTACTTCCACTGCTATTCCAATAACTATGTCCATAGTTATTTCCTTCTCTTTCTGGGTCCCTTTCTCTCCTATCTTTTTCTTCCTTATTTGGCAATTGCCTGTATCTTCACCCAGAAATATGAAGCCCTGCACACTCGGTTAAGCTCAGCAGACATGCATGGGCTGAGACTCTACAGGGCCCAGAACTGAGATGTGGACACTTCCCTCAAAGAGCCTGTTGTTTAACACATTAACAGCCTTGTCAGTTGTATTTAACTCATGCCAGTTTTCAGCCAAACCCTAACCCTAACCCTAACCCTAATCCTAACTGTAAGCCTAACCCTAAACGTAACCCTAAACCTAACCCTAACCCTAACCCTAAACGTAACCCCAAACCTAACCCTAACCCTAACTCTAACCCCAAACCTAACCCTAACCCTAACTCTAACCCCAAACTTAACTCTAACCCTAATCCTAACCCTCACCCTATCCGTAACCCTAACTCTAACCCTAACCCTAAACCTAAACCTAACCTGATCCCTAAGCCTAACTCCCCTAACCACAACCCTAACCCTAACCCTAACTCTAACCCTAACCCTAAACCTAACCCTACCCGATCCCTAACCCTAACTCCCTTAACCACAACCCTAACCCTAACCCTAACCCTAACTCTAACCCCAAACCTAAACCTAACCCTAACCCGATCCCTAACCCTAACTCCCCCTAACCACAACCCAAAGCCTAACCCTAACCCTAACTCTAACCCTAACCCTAAACCTAACCCTAACCCGATCCCTAAGCCTAACTCCCCTAACCACAACCCTAACCCTAACCCTAACCCTAACTCTAACCCCAAACCAAAACCTAACCCTAACCCGATCCCTAACCCTAACTCCCCCTAAGCACAACCCTAACCCTAACCCTAACCCTAACTCTAACCCTAACCCTAAACCTAACCCTAACCCGATCCCTAACCCTAACTCCCCTAACCACAACCCTAACCCTAACCCTAACCCTAACCCTAACTCTAACCCCAAACCTAACTCTAACCCTAACCCTAACACTAACCCCAAACCTAAAGCTAAACCCAACAATAACCCTAACTCTAACCCTAACCTGAACCCTAACCCCAACCCTTTGGCTCCCTCCTGCCCACAGCTGTACAAAGCACCCGCACCAACTCGTGTTTATCCTGAGGCTTGACTTGGCGTAGGGCAGCCCTGCAACTGAAGATTTCTTCACCTGTGTTTGCTTTGTGGTTACAGGTCTCAGAATGCCCATAAACTTGATTAAACTTGTCCCTCCTACACCTTCTCGTTTCGCATGCCGATTGTTTGCCATTCCGAGTTGCATAATTCCAGGTTTCTCAATATAGACCCCAGCAGGTGGCATGCCTTTTTTTTTGTTTTCAGAGTCACCTCCCTGCGTAAAAATGCAAAGCCAGGTGTCTCTCGCTAATTCAACAGATCCAGGCATTCAGACCTCCTGGGCCTGCCTTAAGAGCCAGCCCTGATCTTAAAAAAAAAAAAAAAAAATGTAAAATAAATATTTTCAAAGACAGGCCAAAGTTTTTGGCCATTCTGTCTTGAGTGACTACAACACAGAAACGGAAAAATGGGGTGCTCTTGCCTGTTTGTGGGACGCAGCCTTGGTACAGAGACAGTAATTTACACGGCAGTTTCCGGACACACATTTAATATAACCCTCACGATCCGACAGAGCTATTGTTGCCCCTTTTTTTTTTTTTTGAGACAGAGTCTCACTCTGTTGCCCAGGCTAGAGTGAGTGCCGTGGCATCAGCCTCGCTCACAGCAACCTCAGTCTCCGTGGCTCAGCGATCCTCCTGCCTCAGCCTCCCGAGTAGCTGGGACTACAGGCACGTGCCACCATGCCCGGCTAATTTTTTGTATATATATTTTCAGTTGGTCAATTAATTTATTTCTATTTTTGGTAGAGACGGGGTCTCGCTCAGGCTGGTTTCGAACTCCTGACCTTGAGCAATCCGCCCGCCTCGGCCTCCCAAAGTGCTAGGATTACAGGCGTGAGCCACCGCGCCCGGCCTTGTCGCCCCTTTATACACGAGTAATCTGGATGCTCGGAGAGTTCCAGTCACTTATGTAAGTATTAAGGTCACACAGCGCCTGGGACAGAGAGGCAGGATTCAAACCCATTTCTGCTTACACAGCAGGTAATACCCAGGCACTGTAAGCTCGTAGTCCTCAGAATGGCTCTGTAGGTGACAAACTTCAGATCCCCCTGGGTGCTCCTGGGTGTTTTGTGTGGGCGCAGGGGTGCCGGGGGGTGGTTATGAACTTGCTAAAAATGAAACTGTCTGGGTCCCGTCTCAGCACGACTCAACCTCAGTTCCTGAGAGTGGGGCCCGGTTGCCCCCTATATTTGATTAATAACAAGCACTGTAGGTAAGTCTTAATCCTTTGCACTGGGATGTCGAGTGTGACTCGACACGGTTATTAGGTAGAGTAAAGGAATCAAGAAAAAAAAAGCAAGCAGGTGCAAAGGGTTAAACACATTCGGGTTTGAGAACCTGGTCTAGGAGCGTGGTTTTCAACCTTGGAAACATATTAGAGTCACCCAGTGAGATTTAAAAAAAAAAAAAAAAATCCATGATGCTCGAGCTATGTCCCAGTCCAGTCGAATCAGACTGTCCTGGGAGTGGAGCGAAGGCATCCATAATGGTTAAAGGTCCTTGGGTGATTCCAGTGTGAATTCAAGACCAAATGCATAACTTGGCCATCGCACAAAACACGACGCAGGGAAGAAGTCAGCCCTGTATCCCATCTCTGAGGTGCAGGACTTCAAGTTCCCAGGATCCTCTCTTAGACATTAGTCATACTCTGTCCTTGGGTCAGAAGGGTGACTTCACCAAACAGGTAAAAGCCCAGATACCTGGCGCCGTCTTTACAGCTAGGTAAAGACACAAGAATCTCTTGGGAGACTTGCTGAACGCCAGGCTTCTGACTTCTAGATATGGATCGACTTTGGCGGGGCCAGGGGGAAGCCTAGGATGTGTCACTTTTAATGCCACTTACGTGATTCTGGTGCAATTCACCTTTGGCCCAACTCCGAGAAACAGCACCTTAGATGCGTGCTTCCCAGCCGGGATGACCTTTCCCCTTTGCGGGACATTTGGCAATGTCTGGAGACATTTTTGACTGTCACAACACCTGTGTGTGTGTGTGCCACAGGGACCTAGTGAGGGGTGGCCAGGGACCCACTTCAAAATCCCACAACGAAGAGGACAGCCTCTTGCACCAAATAACATCCAGCCCCAAATTTCAACAGCGCCGAGGTTGAGAAACCCTACTTCTGCTGAATCTCTCATCGGAATCACCTCCCCTCCCCGCCAGCCTCCAAGAAAAGGCTCTTTGGAACTCCCGTAGCTCTTTCAGGTGTTAGAAGCCCCCCCAGTCTGTGACTCCTCTCCCTGGCAGAAGAGAACTTTGCTCAGGCCAGGGGCCCTGCTTCCTCTGTCTCTGAGAGTCTGGCCTCGTTCCTCCTCCTGCATGCAGTCGTCACTCCATAAATGCTTCTGCCATCCCTAACAAAATCAACGCACTCGCCGGGCCCGGCCGCAAAAATGGCTTTGTGATTGGGTAACCGCGCAAACCCAGGGGCCCAATTTGCAGGCTAAAGCTCTCATGCAAAGCTCCCAGGCTTCGTCTAAGAACACGGCTCTCCGTGCATTTTTTTTCCAACATTGACAGAATGGTACTACGGTGGCTCTGGCTCTCCCTGGTGTCTCTGTGGGCATGTCAGCTCTGTGAGGGCGAGGACCACCCATGGGGCTCACCAGTCACAGGAGGAATCTTGCCGGCTGGGTCTGCTGTGATATCTGGCCACCAGGTGGCAACAGCAAGCCACTAACCGGGTCCCCAAGCCAACCTTGAATTCCAGGAAATCAACGTCTAGCAAATAGCTCTGCACCACCCTGCTGGGGAAACGCACAAGGAAACGGTACCTTCAGTGGCTCTAAAAATATCCGGGTAATTGCATTTGAAGATGTCTTAAGAAGAGGGAACTAAACTGTATGGTGCAATTGGCTCATTTATGTGTTGACAGGAGCTGTCTGCCATGCAGTCAGGCGACTTGGGAGTGCTGGAAACCCCGCCAATATTTGGGTGCCCTGCAGTCACTGTGCTACTGGGCTGAGCATCGTTGAAAGCAAGAAACTGCCCTTAGTAAGGCCGACCTGGCCACATTTGCTTTTGCTCCCGTGATCATGCTCATTTTCCTGACTTCGGATTTCTGTTCCAATTTTAACACTCGGCACGAACTCGGTGTTGAAATGTGGGGCCTGCTCTTTTGCTTTCTGTGCCGGGGACAATCTATCAGCGCCACCAACTTTTTAGCTGCTGCTTTAGAGAGAGTCCACCGCCAGCAAGACCGCTGGGTGCAGAAGTGCAATGTATCCTGGACCGGTGGGGAGATTCCAACCAACTTAGCGATTTTCCTCCTGTGCTCCGTTGCCCACGGAATGCTTTGCCCTTTTTTTCTTCTTGGTGCTTTCATTTTCGGTCTTGGCGATATATGCTGAAATGACTTGGAGTTATGACAAGTATGACAATGTGTTTGTTTCAAAGAGTTGGTGGGGTTTTTCACCAGCCCGAGGCCTGGCTCAGGTGTGAATATTTTATTTTTTTTTTTTTACAATCCAAACACAGCAAAGTAAACAGTCCCATTTTGCAATCTCCCCTATTTCCTTTCCCCTATGCAATGCTTTAAATATTTTCTTTGTGATGGTCAGTGACTTTGTTTAACTTAAAAAAAAAAAAAAAGCCTGAATGGAAGGGCAAGGCCTGGAGACTTGCAACTGTTTGCACAAGGGCCTGCAGTGAGTGACACCAAGCCAGCTGGGCACAGAGCCCTGACACTTTGGCAGCCCCCGCGGGAGAAAGATGTGATGTCCAGGACTCACCTGTCAAGTGCGGGCAGAAAAACAACTCTGTCACACGGAGCCTGTAGGGCTGCACACGTGACCTCTCGCCCCAGAACCCCTTCCGGAGTTTTCCACGGGGGTATCAAAATCCTTTCAAATATTTGCAGCTGGGCATCTGCTTGAGCTGTCATTGCAGCTCAGCATCTTAACATTGGTGGTCATTGTGGAGGGAATTTCTCCCCCTTTTTATTTCCTCCCCCATGGCAAAGACCAGTTCTGAAATCTCACTGGGAGCAAGAGGGAGGGGCCCCCCTCATTGACCAAAACTCAGTCTCTGCCTCCCAGTTGAATACAAGCGTCCTTCTGAGAGTGGGATATTTTTGAGGCCACTCAAATTCCTCTCCTCGTCTCAGGACTCCGAAACCCTTGGAAGATCTTGCAAGACAACACACTTTCCCAGGCAGTGAGCTTCACTGTCTTCCAAGGGCTTGTTTTGATTTCCCTGTTTGTAAAGCCTGACACAACGAGGAAGAAACTCAGATGCCTCCACTCCAAGATTCGGTGTTAAAAAAAAAACCTAGTAATTGAATTCCAAGATAATGTGCAAGTCTTCTGATCTACACTTTCTTTCTTTCTTTCTTTCTTTCTTTCTTTCTTTCTTTCTTTCTTTCTTTCTTTCTTTCTTTCTTTCTTTCTTTCTTTCTTTCTTCCTTCCTTCCTTCCTTCCTTCCTTCCTTCCTTCCTCTTTCTTTCTTTCTTTCCTTCTTTCCTTCCTTCCTTCCTTCCTTCCTTCCTTCCTTCCTTCCTTCCTTCCTTCCTTCCTTCCTTCCTTCCTTCTTTCCTTCCTTCTTCTTCTTCTTCTTCTTCTTCTTTTTCTTCCTTCCTTCCTTCCTTCCTTCCTTCCTTCCTTCCTTCCTTCCTTCCTTCCTTCCTCTTTCTTTCTTCCTTCCTTCCTTCCTTCCTTCCTTCCTTCCTTCCTTCCTTCCTTCCTTCCTTTTTCATCCTTCCTTCCTTCCTTCCTTCCTTCCTTCCTTCCTTCCTTCCTTCCTTCCTTCCTTCCTTCCTTCTTTCCTTCCTTCCTTCTTTCCTTCCTTCCTTCCTTCCTTCCTTCCTTCCTTCCTTCCTTCCTTCCTTCCCCTTCCTTCCTTCCTTCCTTCCTTCCTTCCTTCCTTCCTTCCTTCCTTCCTTCCTTCCTTCCTTCCTTCCTTCCTTCCTTCTTTCTTTCTTTCTTTCTTTCTTTCTTTCTTTCTTTCTTTCTTCTTTTCTTTCTTTCTTTCGAGACTAAGTCTCAACTGTTGCTTGGGCTTGAGTGCCATGCCGTCAGCTTAGCTCACAGAACCTCAAACTCCAGGGCTCAAGCCATCCTCCTGCCTCGGCCTCCCTAGTAGCTAGGACTACAGGCACGTGCCACCATGCCTGGCTAATATTTTTTTTTTCTATATATATTTAGTTGTCCAATTAATTTCTTTCTATTTTTAGTAGAGACAGAGTCTCACTCTTGCTCAGGCTGGTCTCGAATTCCTGAGCTCAAGCGATCCTCCCACCTCGGCCTCCCAGAGTGCTAGGATTACAGGCGTGAGCCACCGCGCCCGGCCTACATTTTCTAATATTATAAAAACCACCAAAGCTTATTTAAAAAAAAAAAGAGAGAGAGAGAGAAAAGAAAATAGAAGGGAAAAAAAAAAAAAAACCCAACATAGGCTATAGCCAGGAGAAGAGAATTCATGCCTAAAACAATACATTTTCTACAAATGGAAAGGTACCTGTTTAGTCAGCATAGCAGGAAAATTAGGCAGTTGATTGAGTCCATTCAGACTAATAATTAATGACTAATAATTAATGAACTTCATGGAGGAAAACAAAATCAGCTTAAAATGATGTCACTTGATCTCTAACTAGGTCTAGGAGCCATTGTTTGGGTTGGTCACAGCACTTCTGAAGTTAAGCTAAAATGTCCTTGGACACTAGCCACAAGGCAACAACAGATCTATAGCTGTCGCATCTGAGCCAGGGTGTTTCCACTGTTCCTTCCAGAGGAGGTTCCTTTTTTCTCCGGTTTCCCAGATTGTCAGACTACGGAACCACAGCATTCGCTGGGCACACGGGTGCTCATAGCTTCTCTACAGAAATTTCCACTGACATGAGCTAAAAATAACCGAATGAAAGGAAAATTGTGGCTGGTATCTTTAGAAAAGCATTAGCATCCTTTCCCTTATTTTGTGGGGAGAGGAAATTGAGATAGAGAGGAGTTAAAGTGGTTTTTCCCCTAGCTTGGAGAGCTAGCAAGCGACAAACTCTCCCTGCCTTGTTGTTTTTGAAGCCCCGGGCTTAAGGGTCACTGCTTATTTTTAAAGCTAAACTTTGGCATCATCACGTCCTACGGACACAACCTATTTCATAACCTGTGATTGTCTGGAAACAAACGAGTGGCCCGTAATAATTATATTTTCAGGAAAAACAAACTCCCTTTATTACAGGTTCCTACTGTTCCCGGGCTGCAGATGATGGATAGCACCATTCACGATAAAAATCTCCTTAGGATGGGAACAATCGCTCTGCCAGTTCAGCTGCTTGAGTGAGCAGGAGTCTTTGTGCCACCTGATACCTGGAATGTCATGTTTGTCTGACTCTTCTAGAACATACTGCATAATGACTTGAGTGGCCCGTCCAGCTTCCTTGGCAAGTCCGGTTAGCTCGCCTCCCCTCCCCTGTTGGCTACTTGGTTTTTAGGCATTTCCCTCCCATTTTCTTCGAAAGGACTTGTCTGGCCAGCTTTCTCAGTCACCAAAAGCCCTAGCTGCTGGGGCTGGGAGGTCACCCCCGCCGCCTCACGTCAACGCGATGGTCCCCCACCTTGTCACTCACGTGCCTAGGGGCCAACCTGGGACACTGGAGGGAGGGAAAAGGTGTCATTCTCAGAAAGGAACAGCAGAGATGTTCCGGGTCAAACAATATTTTCGTAGATGTCTCGGGTTGTGAATTCTCTTTCCCGAGACCACGTGGCTCATTGGGAGAAACACCGAGAAAGGATGCAAAGGATGATGGATTATCCTATGCTGAATTCTTGCAACTGCCAAAGGCTTTGAAGTGTTTTGCTCAGGCTGGATCCAGCCGCCAGGATATTTAGAGAAGAGCGTGCCGTTGCCCGTCCGAGAAGATCCCTGTATTGGTGACAATAACCCTGCAGCGCTGTGGCTTTCTGGAAGCCACACGGATATGCATCTGGTCACCGAAGGCGAATGTCGCCTTTGCTTTGTCACTGCTCCCCGAGCTCACAGGCGGTGCCTCGGAGCTTTTGTGCCACTCCTGAGACAGGCACCTAAGTTTAAATTTTTTAGTGGCCATGTTTTAAAAAGTAAAAGGAAACTTAGGTTCGACGAAAGGCGGCAAAAGGAAAACAAACCAAAAAAAAAAAAACAAAAAACCCCAAAGTTTTAAAATTCATTTACCATCCGGGGTTAGTGTCTAGAACACACAATGAGGTCCTATGTACTGATTGAAAAAAACCCTCTCCGACGTAAAAAAATGGGCAGTAGATACATTGAAGCAAGGCATGGACCCAGAAACACGAATGTCCCCTCAAATATGAATTAATATAGAATATAATTAGAATATAATTACTAGCACGCTACTAATTATCGAAACACATGCCAAAACCATAGTAAATAGCATTTCATGCCCAATTAAGAAGTTGGATATTATTAAGTAGAAATGATAATATGGAGTGATGGGAACTTAGACTAATAGGGAGAATATAAATGTTTACGGCCACACAAAAGAGCAGGTTGGCAATATCCAGTCCCATTGAAGAAGGCTTTACTCTATGACCCAAGAGTTTGACTATTAGATGAGAACACAGCAACTCTTATATAAGAAGATATGCACAAAAATGTCCACCGGGTCTAGGAGCCCTTGGGTTGGGTGCAAAAATGTTTGAAATGAGACAAATTAGAAATGACTTAATGTTTTCCAAGCGGAAAAAGGATGAATTGTATTTTCATATAATGAAAAACCATGCAGCAGTGAACATGAACTCTCTCTCTCTCTCCATATATTATATATGTGTGTGTGTACATATACATACATATACACCAATTTGCATGAATCTCACAATTTAATGTTGGATGATAAAAGCACACGGTAGAAAAATATGTGCCTGTCATCCCAGCACTCTGGGAGGCCGAGGCGGGAGGATCGTTTGAGCTCAGGAGTTCGAGACCAGCCTTTGCAAGAGTGAGACCCCCGTCTCTACTAAAAATAGGAAGAAATTACTTGGACAGCTAGAAATATATAGAAAAAAATTAGCCGGGCGTGCTGGCGCATGCCTGTAGTCCCAGCAGCTTGGGAGGCTGAGGCAGGAGGATCGCTTGAGCCCAGGAGTTTGAGGTTGCTGTGAGCGAGGCTGACGCCACGGCACTCACTGTAGCCCGGGTGACAGAGCGAGACTCTGTCTCAATAAATAAATAAATAAATAAATAAATAAATAAATAAATAAAAGAAAGCATCTTGTAGAAAAATATATAGTGAATCATTTATATAACATTTTGAAACATGGAAAACAAAGCTTCACTTAAGGATACATGTCTATGTAGTAAAAATATAAAGCAATGCTTGGAAACAATAAGCCTTCTGTTTAGGACAGGGGTTATTTGGGGGGGAAGGAGAAAGGGGGACGAATGTATGTGGGTTCACACAAGAGGCTGCAGTAGTGGCAGCACGAGGCACTACTTCATAAGCTGAGTGTCAGATACAGAGATATTTATTGTATTTTCTTTATACTCCTTTGGGTGTCTGAAATGTTGATTAGATTAAATTAAAGTAAAAGAACTTTTCTCTCTCTCTTTTTTTTTTTTGAGACACAGTCTCACCCTGTCACCTGGACTAGAGTGCCATGGCGTCAGCCTCGCTCATAGCAACCTCCAACTCCTGGGCTCAAGCGATCCTCCTGCCTCAGCCTCCTCCCGAGTAGCTGGGACTACAGGCATGCACCACCATGCCCGGCTAATTTTTTCTGTATATTTTTAGTTGTCCAATTAGTTTATTTCTATTTTTAGTAGAGACGGGGGATCTCACTCTTGCTCAGGCTGGTTTTGAACTCCTGACCTTGAGCTATCCTCCCGCCTCGGCCTCCCAGAGTGCTAGGATGACAGGCATGCACCACCATGCCTAGCTAATTTTCTCCATATATTTTTAGTTGTCCAGCTATTTTCTTTCTGTTTTTAGTAGAGTTGGGGTCTGGCTCTTGCTCAAGCTGGTCTTGAACTCCTGACCTTGAGCGGTCCTCCCGCCTCGGCCTCCCAGAGTGCCAGGATGACAGGCGTGAGCCACCGCGCCGGGCCCCACGTGCACAGTTCTGGTTGTGTGATGAAGTGTGCCTCCCAAGGCATGGCAGGTGGCCACGGTGACAATTTCATTACATTTGCAACACAAGGCTGGGCGGTGAGGGGCATTGTCACTCTCTTAATGATAAGGAAATGGAGTTCCAGGGCTTGTTGCTTCTTTCCTGCTTGGCCCTCTCTGCTCCTTCAACTACAGTTTCCCACTCATTTCTCCATACAGAAATCCACAGGGATCAGCAGAGAGGGTGGGTTGGTTTTGAACCTTCTCCCAAATCCCTCCACTGCACTCTGCTTCTAAGCCTCCATCATAACTACTTTTCTCCCGCTGTGCAATATATCTGCACTAAAAGCAGTGATTTCTTTTCTTCCCTAAGAGAATTTCCAACTAGCTTGACTTTGCCCTGGCTGGTGCTTGCTTGCTTCCAAGCCCCTACAGACCCCTCATGGCCAGAGTAACCGACGCATGGATGCATAGTTTTGAGTTGTTATAACAACAGAATCAAATCACAAAGAAGTGGAGACAATCAATTTTTTTTTGCAGTTGATTGGAAAGACAATCAGGAAATCGGGTTGTCAGGGCAATAGGTGATTCAGTTAGTGCCCCAGAGTTCCCAGAGAACAAAGCAAAGTTGTCTTTTCTTGGGCGTGGGGGTGTTGTTATTTTTGGGAGTCAGGAGGAAAGAATGGGTTAAATAAATGATGGCATATCCGTAAAATGAGTCATGACGCTGCTGATTTTTTTTGCAATACCTACCATGCATAGAGCACAGAGACGAACAAAGTAGGCAAGATTCCCACCCTCATAGAATTTACTGTATATCGAATAAAGTAGAATGTGTAGATCTATATATCCCGTTGTTCGAGGTCATCCAAATCTATTGTAAAAATGCAATATGTAAAAAAATATATAGGTATTTATATCCAATTACTGTGTTTCCCAGAAAATAAGCCCTCCCCATAAAATAAGCCCTAGCAGGATGTCTAAGCATGTGTGCAATAGAAGCCCTACCTCGAAAATAAGCCCCAGTGATGGGCGTGGCTATGAAAAATAAGCCCTAGTGATGGGCGTGGCTATGAAAATAAGCCCTAGTGCTGGGCGTGGCTATGAAAATAAGCCCTAGTGCTGGGCGTGGCTATGAAAATAAGCCCTAGTGATGGGCGTGGCTATGAAAATAAGCCCTAGTGATGGGCGTGGCTATGAAAATAAGCCCTAGTGGTGGGCGTGGCTATGAAAATAAGCCCTAGTGATGGGCGTGGCTATGAAAATAAGCCCTAGTGCTTAAAAAAAAAAAAATAACACATCCCCAGAAAATAAGCCCTAGGGTGTCTTCTTGAGGAAAAATAAGTATAAGACCCTGTCTTATTTTTGGGAAAACACAGTATTAATGGCAGTAATCTCTGCGGATTTGTAACGGGCTCAGGCTGGGGACGGGGATTGGGCAGGAACAGTGGACTTTACACATTTCCGTGGCAGGGACTGCTGACTGCCCGCCCTCACATCCCTTCTGAGGTCAAAAATGAAATGAAACAAAACACACCCAAGACAAACAGACCAACCCCAAACCTCCCCCAGACTCCTTGTGGCATGGTGGAGTCAAGTGACTCAGTTCTGGGCAACCTGTCAACAGAAGTGTCGCATATAGGACAACCAGGAGGGCGTCTTGGAAGGGAAGAGACCAGGTTTCCTTCGCCGCCTGGAATGCGGATCTGTCGTGTGGCCCCAGCAGCCACTTTGTGCCGTGAGGAGGCCTGGAGGGTGGAAGCCAGGAAGAGCAGAACACTAGGATGAAGGCTTGTGAGTCTTCTCCATAGCAGCCCACTCCTGCTCTGCTGTCTGCTACGGTACCAGCACTAGCCACATGTGGATATTTTAACTTTAATTAGAATTACGTGAAATAAAATATTCAATTCCTCAGCCCTGCTAGCCACATCTCAAGTGTTGAGTAACTCCCTGTGGCTAGCGGCTACTGGACCGGACCACAAGAATAAAGGAGCATTTCCACCAGCACAATAAATATAAGACCCTATCTTATTTTCGAGGAAACAAACTAGCTGTGTGACCTCAGGCAAATTGCTAAACCTCTCTGAGCCTCGGTGTCTTCATATGTAAAATGGGGATACTAAGTTCTATTGGAGAGTGCTGCTCCACCGCTTGGCTCCAGACTTTACAAGGGCAACGAAGTCCCCACTCATTTATGTCTTTATTTCTCGTCCCTGAGTTAAACACACACCATACAGATCCTTTTTTTTTTTTTTTTTTTACAACGAGCATTCATCAATTTTATGGCATAAAACTAATATAGTTTTTAAAATACACAGACATCCACCATGGATTAAAACAGATAGAGATAGATTATAAATAGTCTGGTTTGATTATTTAGGAAAACAGAGGAATATTGTGTCAAAAAATAGAATTTCTCAAAACCCCTAGGTATAGGGGAGATCTGGAGAAATTATAAATATTTAGACGTGTTTCCTTGTTCAAAAGCAAAAGGCCGGGCATCGAAAGTTTATACAACCCTCACTTTGGATCGAAAAAGACCGCACACGGAGCCTGCACACGGGTCTCTGTGGAGCCGTTGTCCCCTCGTTCGGCTGCGGAGCATATTAAGAAGGTTCTGGACCTTGCAGCGAACGTTCACGGGGGACACTTTTATAAGGATGAGACACGGTCTGGCGCGTCCGAGCCATCCATCAAACTCTCTGCTGTTTGCATTTCCAAAATATACAGTGACATTACGTTTTAAACACACCGAGTTAGATTGTTCTCCCTTTGAATCTGCAGCACCATGAGGACCCCATTGTGTATTTTCACAGGTTAAATATTTGTCATATTTTCGCGCGGCGTCCCACGTGCTGAGCACTGAATTTCAACACGGTTGTTTATTCCCCCTGCACCTTGTGCGGGACCCAACAGAATGATTCCCATTCTTAGAAGAAGGTGCCACCCAGGTGACCCTTGGCACGTGAATGTCAACACATATTCTGGTCGGTCTGGACAATGTGGCGTGCAAAACCCATGTATTGGACTGAGGTCACCTAAGGCAGGTAAACCAAGGTGCTTCAAACAAAGTAGAAAAACCTTAGCCTTTCTACGGGACAGCAAACGTGGGGAGTCCCTATGTCCCCCCCCACACACACACCTGGTTCTCTGCCAGCACAAACCAGGGACATGCGTTGGTTTTTCCGCCCTCATCTTGGGGGTGTGTGTCCCTGTGTGTTTTATTCTTCAACCTGTGATGATGTGACATGCGTGCTGTTCTGCACGCTGCTGTTTCCCAGCTCCTCCAATGAAAGTCTAAAAGCCCCGTTGAGATGAGAGTCAGAAGCCAGGCGAGGGTGCTCTGGGCAGGCCACGGGTGCTGTTATAAAATCCTTTTATTTATTTATATTTTTATTTATTTTTATTTATTTCATCATACCATGGAGGTACAAACATTGTTAGGGTTACTGTTTTTAAAAAAAAAAAACACTGGAGCAAACAGTAGTTGCAATTGTGCGCTTTATATGACCTACACCTTGTTTTTATTTTTGCCCAGGAAACAAAGGGATGAGACCAAGGAATGAACATGGTTGAGGAAAATAATCTGTTTTTTGTTTTGTTTTTTTGTTTTTTTTTTGAGACAGAGTCTCACTCTGTTGCCCAGGCTAGAGTGAGTGCCGTGGTGTCAGCCTAGCTCACAGCAACCTCAGACTCCTGGGCTCAAGCGATCCTCCTGCCTCAGCCTCCCGAATAGCTGGGACTACAGGCATTCGCCACCACGGCCGGCCAATTTTTTTCTATATATTTTTAGTTGTCCAATTAATTTCTTTCTATTTATAGTAGAGACAGGAGTCTCGCTCTTGCTCAGGCTGGTTTCGAACTCCTGACCTCCAGCGATCCGCCCGCCTTGGCCTCCCAGAGTGCTGGGATTACAGGCGTGAGCCACCGCGCCCGGCCAAAATCTTTTTTTTTTTTTTTTTTTAAATATCATCGGAGTAAACAGTAGTTGCAATTGTGGGCTTTATACGACCTACACCTTGTTTTTATTTTTGCCCGGGAAACAAAGGGATGAGACCAAGGAATGAATGTGGTTGAGGGAAATAATTTGGTTTTTTTGTGTTTTTTTTTTTTTTTTTTTGAGACAGAGTCTCACTCTGTTGCCCAGGCTAGACTGAGTGCCATGGTGTCATCCTCCCTCACAGCACCCTCAGACTCCTGGCCTCAAGCGATCCTCCTGCCTCAGCCTCCCGAGTAGCTGGGACTACAGGCATGCGCCACCATGCCCGGCCAATTTTTTTCTATATATTTTTAGTTGTCCAATTAATTTCTTTCTATTTATAGTAGAGACAGGAGTCTCGCTCTTGCTCAGGCTGGTTTTGAACTCCTGACCTCAAGCAATCCGCCCGCCTTGGCCTCCCAGAGAGCTAGGATGACAGGCGTGAGCCACCTCGCCTGGCCAAAATCCTTTTTTTTTTTTTTTTTTAATATCACTGGAGTAAACAGTAGTTGCAATTGTGGGCTTTATACGACCTACACCTTGTTTTTATTTTTGCCCGGGAAACAAAGGGATGAGACCAAAGAATGAACGTGGTTGAGGGAAATAATTTGTTTTTTTGTGTTTTTTTTTTTTTTTGAGACAGAGTCTCACTCTGTTGCCCAGGCTAGACTGAGTGCCGTGGTGTCAGCCTCCCTCACAGCAACCTCAGACTCCTGGGCTCAAGCGATCCTCCTGCCTCAGCCTCCCGAGTAGCTGGGACTACAGGCATGCGCCACCATGCCCGGCCAATTTTTTTCTATATATTTTTAGTTGTCCAATTAATTTTCTTTCTATTTATAGTAGAGACAGGAGTCTCGCTCTTGCTCAGGCTGGTTTCGAACTCCTGACCTCCAGCAATCCTCCCGCCTCGGCCTCCCAGAGTGCCAGGTGAGGGGAAGAATTTGGGGAGGGGGCCTCAGGTCCCATTCCAGATATAAATGTGGCCTTTCAGCGTGCTGTTGTCTCCTTGCGTCCCCAGCAGCAGCGGTGACCTTCAGTGTCCCCGTTGGGGACTTGGGCTACTGTTCCGTTCAACGCAACACCAAGTCTGAGGTTCAGAAAATGCTGACGGGCGATTTAAATTTTTACTGAAGGCTCTCGAAACAGCGAGCAGAGGGGACTCCAATCCTAACCTCGTGACAACAGAGAAACAACCAGAAACAACCAACCAGAAACGTCGTGAAGTCCTCGCCTCCCTTTTGTCCCGTCCTCTCTGGAGTGCAGCCCACTCTCGCTGCATGTCCCCAACCCCGGCTCTTTGCAAACTCTCTCTGGCCTGGCTCTTAATCTTGACTCCTGCCCCTCAGCGTTCTGGATCATTCTGTTCTTTCAGGAGGGGACTTCACCTTTCCTGATGTCTAGATCCCCTGGAGATTTTCCAATTCTCTTTCTGCCGTTCCCAGCAGCAGCACGGCCAAAGGCCCCCCGAGGGTGACCAGGCAAACCTGCAAACTCCCTGGGGGGGCGACTTGCAAGCTAAGATTTTTGTGGGTGTCTTCTGCAAAAACCTCCTAACATCCTGATGCATCGCCCCTTCTTTCTTCCGGCCTCTGTGGCTCCCCTAACTCTAGCTGGTCTGCTAGCATTAGCTAGTTCCTTTCCAACTCCTCACCGCCACCCCCGAGGCTGGTATACAGTTGGTGTCTACGCCTGTCCCTGCCCTCTGTCCTTCCCTCCCTATTGCCTTTGATCTTGAGCTGCTCCCCTCCCTTGGCAGATCCTCGGTCCCCTCAGGTGCAGATGAGACACCTGTTCTAGCCGGGCCCTGAGGGGCCCTCTTCGGAGCCTGTGACATTCGGGTCACGTCTGCTCAAGGACAAACACACCTGGCTTGGTTAAACGTGCACACCTGAGCGTGGCTTGCTCTTTCTCCTTTAAAGTGTATTTTTTTTTTTTAATAGCACAAGTGCCAGGTACATGAGTGTACGCTCCTACAGAAAATAAAAGCACTAGGGATGGCACTCGGGTTGTCCCTCCTCCAACCCCAATCCACACCACCTCGATTTTGCAAGAGACTATAAAGAAACAGAAAAAACAACAAATTTTATCCACTTCACTTCTTTAGGGGTTTGGCCTATGCCTTTTGCTGACAGTTTTCTATGTTTTCATACACATATGTGCATCCAAAGAACTGTACAATATTGCTTTATGCAGATTTTTTAAAAAACTTTGCACCTTTTTGTTTTTCAGTTCCACCCGAGTGTCTGAGAGGCTTGTCAAAATGAGACAAGCAGGGCAAGTGTGTTCTCAGCAGGCAATTGGTGCTGCTATGAACATAAAAATAAACAATACCAACGGTGTAATTAGGATGAATCATATGAAATTGGCATTTTTATGGGCCAAAAATAAAATTGTCTCCATTGTTGTACTTTCCTCATAGAAATATCGTAAACATTAAAGCAATAGACATTAAACATAGACATTAAGACAATAAATTTTAATGTCTATTAAAACAATAGACATTGAAACGTAGACATTAAAACAATAAATTTCATTACTAAGAAAAATACGCTGTTGTTTTTGCACTTGCATTTTTTTGCCCTTAATATGGTTGTCACTGCAGAATAACACAGCTCAATAACACAGCCCGTTCTTTTTAACAGCCGTATAGTATTCCACGTAGTCCTGCTATTATAATAATGATAATAATAATTAGCAATCATGATGATGGCAGTGACAATTTATGGACTGCTGACCGTTTGCCAAGAACTGGTCTTACTGAATCCTCAGGGAACGCCGTGCTATAAGCAGCTAGTATCGGTCCCGTTTAACAAACAAGAAATCTCAGAGCAATGCGGAATTACGATGCATTATTCCATCATGCGGAATTACGATGCATTATTTCATCTATTGCAAGACACTTTGGTTGTTTCCAATCGCTTGCTCTGACAAATGCACAACCCGATGTCCCTGCCCAGGTGTGGGGGGGACGGGACGAGGGGAGGGACGGTTGAGGGCCAGGGCAGGTGTAGATTTAGGCTGAAGAGGTGCTTGCATACAGCCCTCATGACCAACCAAACACCACCGAGGACAGGGGAGGGGGTTAGATCCAGAGCGGGGCGTGGCTGGCAGGATGGCCTGAAAGAGGACAGGCCGGGGGACCCCCAAACTCAAGCTGCACCCACTTGTCAACTGTGTGCACAGGCAATCCCGGGCAAAAGCAGGCATTTGCAAAAAGCAAAAGCAGGCAAAAGCCATTGCATCTGCTTTTGCCATTTGCATTTGCCAATGGCAAAAGCAGAATTTGCCATTCTCCCGGCGCCCCCAAGCCACGAGGTGGCTTCTTCCGCCCTGTGCCCGTCCCCTGAACCTGTCCCCCTGCGCCACCGTGTATCTGGGCGCCAGCTGCACCAGGCTCGGGAAGGACCTCGAGCCTTCCAGTATTTACTTTAGCCCAAGACCGTGCAGGCGGCCGGGCTGGCCTCCACCCCCTCTGCTCCATTCACTCAGACCTCAGGCCGGGGACAGGGCCTCACTTTTCATTCTTTAACCCCCAGGTATGAATTAAACCGAAACCTGCCTCTCCCAGACGCCGTGGCATCAATATTTTTGCAGACTGGCGCACGGTCCCCCCTGTTCTTATCCACCGCTTAAAAATAAACCTCACGCATGGCGTCTGTCGCATGTCAGAGGAATGCAATGTGTGTTTCTCGACACATGGGGCAACTCGAGCACGAGCAGAACTTCGGGATCTCAGAGGCGTTTTGCAGCGGGAGGGACTGCGACTGCCACCTTGCCCCGTCAAGCACATGAAACCCCCTGGAGGGAAGTTTCTGGAATCTGAGATGGCCCGAGCTTCTCGGATTATTGAGTTCCTTAAACCAAAAATATGTGTTGCACAGACCCAAGCGTGGTGTTGGGTGCTCAATAAGACCTCTTAAAATGCAAACTGGCTGGCAAAATGCATGCAAGCCGAGGACACGTGAAGACCTTAGCATGCTTGGCCAATCATTCGAGCACAGCCCAATGACAACACGCATGGAGGCAGAGGAAAGATGACCACGGAGACATGGCAAAAGCTTGCAAGTGGGGCCAACATTCGCATGCAAGCAAAAACCAGTATCCAATACTCGCAACAGTCTTCTGGTATTGTTGGTGTTGTTACGATCTCCATTTTAATATGAAGGCACTGAGATTTAGAAGTTCTAGAAGGCACATTTTGCCCAAAGTTATACAGCTCGTAGAGGATAGAACAGGGATCCAAATCCACTTCGGGCTGATCCTAGAGCTTGGCCCCTCTCGGTTCAAAACAGACGCTTAGGCCGGGCGTGGTGGCTCACGCCTGTCATCCCAGCACTTTGGGAGGCCGAGGCGGGAGGATCGCTTGAGCTCAGGAGTTCGAGACCAGCCTGAGCAAGAGCGAGACCCCGACTCTAGTAAAAAATAGAAAGAAATTAGCTTAACAACTGAAAATAGAAGAAATGAGCCGGGCATGGTGGCGCATGCCTGTAGTCCCAGCTACTCGGGAGGAGGCTGAGGCAGGAGGATCGCTTGAGGCCAGGAGTCTGAGGCTGCTGTGAGTGAGGCTGACGCCACGGCACTCACTCAAGCCTGGGCAAGAGAGTGAGACTCTGTCAAACACAAAAAATGAAAAAACAAAAAGCAGAGGCTTGTAATTGAACGTCATCGGACAGAGGAGGTTTTTAAGTGCAATCTTTCAAATACTGCGAAAAGCTACAGCTCTGGGAATTTTACCTCTAAACAACGTCTCAACTTTCTGACCTGCCTCAGGTCAGGCAGGCACTGAGGTTACCTCCCAGCTGTGCATGCTGCTTTCTAGTTTCTTCTCCCAGGCTGCCGGGAGGGTGATCTCCCAGGAGGAAAAAAAACAACAAAAAAAACACCATCACGTGCTCACTTTGCTCCAAAATCCTCAGGGATTCTCACACGAGGCTCCTGCTACGACAAGGACAGTGGGTGACACAGTGAGCGCTCAATGGACACAGAGTGACCCAATGCCAAAACGCGTTCCAACTGTCTCCTTCCTTTTCCCGGCTCGGATTCCTACGCCACACCTAGAGACCATCGGGTGATGTCACATCCTGGAACCTTCCATCTTCAGAGTTGGGAAGAGCTGAGCCCTATTTCCCACTGCTCTGTGGCCTCAGGCAAATGCATCCACCTCTCTGATCCTTCCCCCCCACGTCCCTCTAAGCCGGCCAGCGCGAAGTTAGCGGTGACACACGCCCGAGGCGCACAGGGTCCTGATGACGTCTAATAACGTTATTAATAACGTCGTTAGTAATAAACATTGCGGGAAGATGTCGCTGGTCCTTCACGCTTCAGCAGCTCAGCCGGTGTGGGCCGTTCCCCTTGTGACGGCCGGGCAAGAGCGGGCTATTCGGGGAGAAAAGGTGCTGGGAGCCGGAGGAGGAGGCCCCCTTAGACACGAGCCCGGGCCGCGGGGAGCCTGGTGGTGACCCGCTCTGCCTCTGGTGGCGGCCGTGGCATTTTAGGGG
>NC_134133.1:2262881-2327881 GCF_040939455.1 Microcebus murinus | reverse complement strand
AAATACAGACTTCTTGGATTTAACGGTAAAGTTATGAGCCATCTGTATACCAAGGACAACTAAATCCAAAGCCAAGTTGTGGACTGTCTTAGAGATCAGCTGTAGAAAAATGGTGGGATTTAGCCCAGATGGGAACCAAAGAGAGTTGTCTTTTCCCAAGCATAAATTTAGCTTCATAGTAGCAAACTCTTCCCAGAGGATTTCTAGGTAGTTTGGATAAAGATCATGAGATAGTTCATTATAGATCTTAAGCAAGGGTAGGAAAGAAGATATCTTTTTCTTTTCTTTTCTTAAAAACTTTTCTGGGTGGGATTTGAATCATAAAGGTTTTTTTTTTTTTCTCCTAAATAAAAATACTTCTAAGTGCACAGTCATAAAATCTACATATTTGGGATTAAATCCAGGGCTAGGCCTAGGAATAAAAAGACTTTTCTTTTCCCATCACCTGACATGTTTTTTTTCCCTCCCTTCCATATATTAAGTAGTAAAAATTTAGAACAACTGGGGAAATGTTTAATATTTTTCTCTTGGGGATTCTCACAGTAGTGATCCACAGAATTGTGAAAAAAAAAAAAAAAAGAAAAGGCCCAGATATTCCATCTCATTTCTTCTATGTCTATATATAAAGTGCTTGACTCAATGCCAGTTACACTGCATGTATTAGAAATAAATTTGTTATTACTGTAATGATTATTGTGAGAAGTGAGATGGTGTTTGTAAATCTCTCAGCAAAATGCCTGCCCCATAAAACATAATAATAAATGGCATTGGCTATAGATATAAATGACTCTAAGTGACATAATAAAACATCTCGATACTTATCATTATGATTGTCTTTGCTTGGCAAACTCCTATTCATCCCCTAAAACCCCAACTTTAGTTCACCTTCCAAAAAAGAAGTATTTCCTGCCACCCGCGAATAGAGTCCATTATTCTATCTTGTACGGCATTTTGGGACTTGGCTACTGTATGTCCTTATTTCATGATGTTACAATGAATTGTTCACTGCTGTGTCCCGTTCCTGCACCCCACGGGGCGGTGCCTGGCCATGCAGCAAGCTCTGGACAGGCATTCCTCAAATCGAACGAAAACACCGGGCCCAGGGACAAAGGGAGCTTGCCCATTTTTTATGCCCAAATGAAGATGGGAATGTAGAGAATGTTTTTCTTTGAGAACAGAAATCTCAGGGGCTTACTTGAAAAATCTCGGGCGCTTTTACAGATTCGAGTGCCAAAAGCGACACAACAAGCAACTAGGGCCTGGGGCAGCCCGAGTGCTAGAAAACAGCCCGGCCTCCCCCCTGGACTCAGCAGCTGCAGAGCAGATGGGAACGGCCGGGGCCCGGTGACACTGGGGACAAGGGACCGGGCTCCAAAAGGTTCCACGTGTTCTCCAAGATGTTCCCGTCCAGAACATTTTCTCCCACTTGGAAATGTCCTTTGCAGATCAACGCCACCATGCCCGCATCGCCCCACGTGAGCTCTGGTGCTCACGAGGGGACGGGAAGCGGTGACAGCGGTCCCCACACGCCCCTCCTGCCCTGGCGAGGCTGTGACATGAGCTGTCCTGCCCTGAGGTGTCCTTTCCTGCCCCCTGAGGCCTTGCATTTGTTTCAGCCCGCAAGCAAGGCCACGGGAGTGGGACAGACATAGTTGGAGTGGCGGGAAGGATGGGAGCAGAGATTTTTGGTCCAGAAAATATGTGTTTATGGGGCTGAGTCTGCAGAAAGTGCAATACTTTGGCCCCAAGCCACTGCCGCAGAAACAAAACTGCAAGCAGCTCTGTATGTCCCCCACTGCCCGCCCACCCCAGGCTGAGAGAATCGGATCCATCTCGGCTGCCTGATTGCTAGAAAATTCTCCCAGTTAGCCGGCCATTCTTATTCAGCTCATCACAGACCTTGTCCCCCCATCCACCAAAGACCATCGTTCCTTCTTTCTCTGACGAATAAGGTAATGGATGCATCCGTCCAACATCAACCGGGGGGCGGGGGGGGGGGGTGACATCGGGCCTGATGGGAGGGGAGGTGGCAAGGGTTGCAGAAGTGGCTGTCATCAGGGAATTCCCAATCTCACTGGTGACAGGGATCGTTAGCACGAGGTTATAATGCAGTTGTGCATTGTAAGTCCACGGAGAAAAATATCTTCGAGTTATTGTCACCGGGGGCACAAGAAAGGTAATTCTGCTTCGCATGACATGGTGCATTGGCAAGAGGAGGAGATGAGCACCCAGTATGGATTCTGGAAAAAGGAACTTGGTGTCAGAGTAGAGGCCATTTCTTTACACCGTGCTCAAGGGGCTCTCAATTACATGATCCATCTTGGGGGGAGCAGGGATAGCTTGTTTGCTTTGAGCCTTCCCTTATAAAAAGGGGGTGAGTGGTTTGCAGGATTTTAATGACATTTGTCTGGCACCGTCCTCGTCTGAACTGCCTCCAGGGATTACATCTTTGCACACGTGGTTCCGATCCGGAAGATTGTTGCTGCAAGGTCACCGTGGGCCCGAGCCTCCCATTCCTTGCACAGCTCAGCAGAAAGCACATGTAAGCTGGACTCTGCATTTCCACGCATTCCCAACAGCCATTTGCTCTAACCCTGAACCCTAACTCCAGCCCCTGTAAACTGATCTGCAGCCCTTCACAAGCTGGCAGCGGGGGGCAGAGGAGGCTCGAGACAGCTGATAGGAAGGATGAGTTGTTTGAACATCCAAACACAAACATCCTGCTGCACCCGCATGGGGAGTGAGGGGTACAGAAAGTGGCCCACGAGCAGAAAAACTCGTGGACCTAGTCTAACCTCTGCGGCAGGCCCATGCTATAATGGATTTCTGGAAATTGCAGATTCTTGTGCCCACTGTAGACATTCTGATTCAGTACACCCCTGTGTCTTTCAGGGTCTTTAGACAAAAGCATCTTCTAAGACAAAGGCCAATAAGGATCATCTTTTACTGAAATATGCTGATGTATTATGACGTTAGCATGTCTTAGTTATTTTTTTTCTCTGTCTTCTCAAAAAGCCCTTTTTCTTTGCTGGGGATGTAGAGAGGTGGGTAAAAAAGGAGTAGAACATTGGGAAAGAAAGAGAAGGGGGAGGGAAAAGAAAGAGAGGGTGAAGGCCGGGCGTGGTGGCTCACGCCTGTAATCCTAGCTCTCTGGGAGGCCGAGGCGGGCGGATTGCTTGAGGTCAGGAGTTCGAAACCAGCCTGAGCAAGACCCTGTCTCTACTAAAAATAGAAAGAAATTAATTGACCAACTAAAAATATATATACAAAAAATTAGCCAGGCATGGTGGTGCGTGCCTGTAGTCCCAGCTACTTGGGAGGCTGAGGCAGGAGGATGGCTTGAGCCCAGGAGTTTGAGGTTGCTGCAAGCTGGGCTGATGCCACGGCACTCACTCTAGCCTGGGCAATAAAGTGAGACTCTGTCTCAAAAAAAAAAAAAAAGAAAAAAGAAAAAAAAAGAAAGAGAGGGTGATAGAGAGGAGAAAGGAGGGAAGGAGAGGGAGAGAGAGTGATCAAAGGTGGTGACATGCATGGGACAAAAATTCCATGTTGCCACAAATGTATCCCAAGGGGAACCTTATAAGCAGGGATATCTCAAGAGGTTTTATTGTTTAAGAGTAAAAACTAGTGTGAGGAGCAGTGGCTCATGTCTGTCATCCCAGTGCTCTGGGAGGCCAAGGTGGGAGGATTGCTTGAGGTCAGGAGTTCGAGATCAGCTTGGACAACATAGCAAGACCCCATCTCTACAAAAAAAATTATTAAAAAATTAGTTGGGCATGATGGCATATACCTGTAGTCCCAGCTACTCAGGAGGCTGAGGCAGGAGGATCCCTTGAGCCCAGGAGTTTGAGGTTACAGTGAGCTATGATTGTGCCACTGCTATGGAGACCCTATCTCTCTCTCTCTCTCTCTCTCTTTCTCTCTCTTTCTCTCTCTCTCTTTTTTAATTTCAGGAAATTATGGGAGTACAGACATTTCGATTACATGTTATGACTTTGCCATATCCCAGCCATGATTTGAGACGTGCCCTTCCCCCACTATAATGTTTCCCGTGTCCATTAGTTGTGAGTTTACTCACCCCCAACCCCCCAACCCCCAAAGAAAATTACTACCGTGTGAGCACCTTAGCGTTGATCAGTCAGCGCCAGTTGGATGGCAAGTACATGTGGAGCCTGTCCTTCCAATCTTGTGATACCTCACTTCGGAGGATGGGCTCAGGCTCTACCCAGGAAAATACAAGCGGTGCTAGATCACCATCGTTTTTTTAGAGTTGAGTAGTATTTCATTGTCTACATATGCCACATTTTATTAATCCACTCATGGATTGACGGGCACTTGGGTTGTTTCCACATCCTTGCTGTAGTGAATTGTGCTGCCATAAACATTCGAGTGCAGGTGTCTTTATTACAGAATGACTTTTGTTCCTTTGGGTAGATGCTCAATAGTGCTATTGCACTATTAGGCTATTGCACTATTAGGCTATTGCGCTATTAGGCTATTGCACTATTAGACTATTGCACTATTAGGCTATTGCACTCTATTGCACTATTAGGCTATTGCACTATTAGGATATTGCGCTATTAGGCTATTGCACTCTATTGCACTATTAGGCTATTGCACTATTAGGCTATTGCACTATTAGGCTATTGCACTCTATTGCACTATTAGGCTATTGCACTATTAGGCTATTGCACTATTAGGCTATTGCACTCTATTGCACTATTAGGCTATTGCACTATTAGGCTATTGCACTATTAGGCTATTGCACTCTATTGCACTATTAGGCTATTGCACTATTAGGCTATTGCACTCTATTGCACTATTAGGCTATTGCACTATTAGGCTATTGCACTATTAGGCTATTGCACTCTATTGCACTATTAGGCTATTGCACTATTAGGCTATTGCACTATTAGGCTATTGCACTATTAGGCTATTGCACTCTATTGCACTATTAGGCTATTGCACTATTAGGCTATTGCACTATTAGGCTATTGCACGCTATTGCACTCTATTGCACTATTAGGCTATTGCACTATTAGGCTATTGCACTCTATTGCACTATTAGGCTATTGCACTATTAGGCTATTGCACTATTTCTACTTGTAGCTCTGTGATCTCCAAATTCTTTTCCACAGAGGTTGCACTAATTTGCAGTCCCACCAGCAGTGTAAGAGTGTTCCTGTCTCTCCACATCCTCGCCAGCATTTGTTGCTTTGGAATTTTTTGATAAAGACCAATCTTAACTGGAGTTAAGTGATATCTCGTGGTTTTAATTTGCATTTCCCTGATGATTAGAGATGTTGAGCATTTTTTTATATGTTTGTTGGCCATTCTTCTGTCTTCTTTTGAAACTTTTCTGTTCATGTTCTTCACCCATTTATTGATGGGGTTGTTTGATTTTTTTTTTTTTTGAGACAGAGTCTCACTTTGTTTCCCAGGCTACAGTGAGTGTCTTGGCGTCAGCCTCGCTCACAGCAACCTCAATCTCCTGGGCTCAAGCGATCCTCCTGCCTCAGACTCCCGAGTAGCTGGGACTAGAGGCATGCACCACCATGCCCGGCTATATATATATATATATATTTTTTTTTTTTCAGTTGGTCAATTAATTTCTTTCTATTTTTAGTAGAGACAGGGTCTCGCTCAGGCTGGTTTCGAACTCCTGACCTTGAGCGATCCTCCTGCCTCAGCCTCCCAGAGTGCTGGGAATACAGGCGTGAACCACCACGCCCGGCCTGTTTGATTTTTTTTTTTTTCTTGTTGATTTTTTTGAGTCCTAGATAGATTCTTGTTATCAGCCCTTTATCGGATGTGTGGAGGGCAACTCTTTTCTCCCATTCTGTAGGTTGTCTATTTGCTCTAATGACAGTTTCTTTGGCTCTTCAGAAGCTTTTCAATTTGATCAGATCCCATTTATTTATTTTTGTAGCTGCTGTGATTGCTTTGGGGGGGGTCTTCGTCATAAAAAAAAAGTAAAAACTAAAAAGGAAGACGACATAATTCTGACAACTAAAAATTAATACAAGTAGTAGGTAAAAATAAAACTCACAGGGTTGGCAAACCTTTTCTATAAAAGATAATACATGAATGGGTGTGGATGCATCTGGCTCTCGGGCAGTCACTTGCGAACCTATGCTAAGAGACAAAACAGCGACTTCTACTTCTCTAGCTTGTCGTATCTTTTGATTTAAAGCAGCAAATTGTCTTGGGATACATTTCCCGTCACCTTTCCAACGTTCATAGGCCACAGTTGTGTGTTGTCAGGAAATTTCATCTTTACTCTTTGTGATGGAAAACTCCAGGGCATGACTCTTTACCCCAACTTCTCACTAGTTCTATATAAATTTTGATCCCATTGGCCTTTTAAAAAGGGAGGCCACTTTGTGCCTCAAGTGAAGAAAAGACGAGTGGATTTTGTGTCAATCCAGGAAGCCCAGAGCAAGGTCACTGTGGCCATGTTGATGGCCGTTTTCCAGAAACACAGCTACCGTTTTTCCCCGACAATAAGCCCTCCCCATAAAATCAGCTCCAGCAGGATGTCTAAGCATGTGCGCAATAGAAGCCCTACCCCGAAAATCAGCCCTAGTGATGGGCGTGGCTATGAAAATAAGCCCTGGTGATGGGCGTGGCTATGAAAATAAGCCCTAGTGGTGGGCGTGGCTATGAAAATAAGCCCTAGTGGTGGGCGTGGCTATGAAAATAAGCCCCAGTGATGGGCGTGGCTATGAAAATAAGCCCCAGTGATGGGCGTGGCTATGAAAATAAGCCCTAGTGCTGGGCGTGGCTATGAAAATAAGCCCTGGTGGTGGGCGTGGCTATGAAAATCAGCCCTAGTGATGGGCGTGGATATGAAAATAAGCCCCAGTGATGGGCGTGGCTATGAAAATAAGCCCTAGTGCTGGGCATGGCTATGAAAATAAGCCCTAGTGGTGGGCGTGGCTATGAAAATAAGCCCTAGTGGTGGGTGTGGCTATGAAAATAAGCCCTAGTGCTGGGCATGGCTATGAAAATAAGCCCCAGTGATGGGCGTGGCTATGAAAATAAGCCCTAGTGCTGGGCGTGGCTATGAAAATAAGCCCTAGTGATGGGAGTGGCTGTGAAAATCAGCCCTAGTGATGGGCGGGGCTATGAAAATAAGCCCTAGTGATGGGCGTGGCTATGAAAATAAGCCCTAGTGCTGGGCGTGGCTATGAAAATCAGCCCTAGTGATGGGCGTGGCTATGAAAATAAGCCCTAGTGATGGGCGTGGCTATGAAAATCAGCCCTAGTGATGGGCGGGGCTATGAAAATAAGCCCTAGTGATGGGCGTGGCTATGAAAATAAGCCCTAGTGGTGGGCGTGGCTATGAAAATAAGCCCTAGTGGTGGGCGTGGCTATGAAATAAGCCCCAGTGATGGGCGTGGCTATGAAAATAAGCCCCAGTGCTGGGCGTGGCTATGAAAATAAGCCCTAGTGATGGGAGTGGCTGTGAAAATCAGCCCTAGTGATGGGCGGCGCTATGAAAATAAGCCCTAGTGCTGGGCATGGCTATGAAAATCAGCCCTAGTGATGGGCGTGGCTATGAAAATAAGCCCTAGTGCTGGGCGTGGCTATGAAAATCAGCCCTAGTGATGGGCGGGGCTATGAAAATAAGCCCTAGTGATGGGCGTGGCTATGAAAATAAGCCCTAGTGATGGGCGTGGCTATGAAAATAAGCCCTAGTGATGGGCGTGGCTATGAAAATAAGCCCTAGTGAGGGGCGTGGCTACGCAGCGCATCTGCACAACCCATGCATGTCGTCGTGGAGCGGGAAAGAACAAGAGCAACCCTTCTCATCTGCCCCGTGACAGCCCTAGTGCTCCACATGAGAGATCGGGGCCAGTGGCTCTAAAGGAAACAGAGTTGCAAGACATTCAGGATGGGATTCGGGGTTTGGAGAGTGAGGATGATGTTCCAGAAGAAGACAACTTCTCTCTATTTGAATAGATGTAGATGGTTGTACCGTACTTAACAAAAATAACACGTCCCCTGAAAATAACCCCTAGGGTGTCTTCTTGAGGAAAAATAAATATAAGACTCTGTCTTATTTTTAGGGAAACACTTAGTAAGTACCTGAGGGGAATGAAATATTAATATAATGGGTTCAGAAGATTCACCATCTATTTTCTGTCCTTGCAAGCATATCTCGTACTGAGGCTTTTTGTAATCTGATTAGAAACCTTAACCTTCAAAGGACGTTGAGTTCATATATTTGTGTCCATGTACGTCCTTGTGCCCAGTGAAAACCTGGGTCAGGCACCAAGTTACAGAACCTCGTTTGCAAATGGATAAAATGAAAAGGGTGGGAAAGTTGAGAGAACTTCCCTTTAGGGAATTCCAGAAAAAAATAATGTCCTGAGTATATTCCAAACCGTTCAGCCCCCTGCCTCTGCTCTTTGCTTTTTTCCCTTCGCAGAAATGTTAAAATAGAATGACTTCGATGTCAGATAGGTTAAATTACAATCACCACTTGGCAAAGATAATCCCCAAAGAGCAAAAAAAAAAAATGTTTCCAAGCTCCAGCCATTGGTCTATTTATTTAAAATGATGTTAGATAAAGCAAAATTCCTGCACAAGAAAAGACCTCGACAAGGCTCTCTGAGGTCATTTCAATAGGATTTTTAAGCCCTGACAAGTTTAACGGGTCCCACTGTATCTCGAGAGACATTTCAAAGGAGGACTTCTGTTGTTGTTTTTCAGTCTCAGCAATGACTCACTGTGAGAACAAGCTGAACAACAAAAGTCTAAGAACCTGACAGTCACCACAGCAAGGAAGGGACCTCTGACAAACGGAACCCTTTTATGATAACGGCAACAATGTAATCTGCAAATGTGTTTGAAACTCCACCTTAGGGCCCGGGTGCCAAGTTCAGGAACTCTGTGGGTCACACGTTCATGCTTTGATTTTTCCATGAGCTTTCTGTCTCTAAAGATGAACTGAGAAATTTTTTGAACAAACTATATTTTGGGAAATCTTAACCTAAACCTCGGAAATGGCAAACAAATGTTAAGAAATCAACCTACGTTGTTAGAAACTGTTGGAATATTGTACAAATTCTTCTAGCAGCCCAAGTACTTTGCCCCATCAGCTGTTCAGATTGTTTTTTTGCCTATGCTTTAAGACAGAATCTCGCTCTGTTGCCCGGGCTAGAGTGAGTGCCGTGGCGTCAGCCTCGCTCACAGCAACCTCCAACTCCTGGGCTCAAGCGATCCTCCTGCCTCAGCCTCCCGAGTAGCTGGGACTACAGGCATGCGCCAACATGCCCGGCTAATTTTTTCTGTATACTTTTAGTTGGCCAATTAGTGTCTTTCTATTTATAGTAGAGACGGGGTCTTGCTCTTGCTTAGGCTGGTTCCGAACTCCTGAACTCCTGAATAAGAAAAAAAAAAAACCAACAACAACTCTAGAATTAGCCGTCCCGCTGTCTTGCTAAGACATCATTTGTTACATACAAGGACTCCTCGATTTTGCGGAAATTAGACATTTAAATACAAAAGTCAGTTCCAAGAATATGCAGTAGTGGTGTTCCAATTTCATGGAAAGAGCAGGCTAGAGCAGGAAAGAGCAGGCCCAGGCTAGAGTGAGTGCCATGGCGTCAGCCTCGCTCACAGCAACCTCAAACTCCTGGACTCAAGCGATCCTCCTGCCTCAGCCTCCCGAGTAGCTGGGACTACAGGAACGATCCTCCTGCCTCGGCCTCGCAGAATGCTAGGATGACAGGCGTGAGCTACCTCGCCCGGCCCAGTCGATAGATTTTCAGTCCACAAGGTTCTTCTGGAGATACTCGGGAGTTCTCAGACTCATCCTACATTCTAGAAGGATTCCAAGAAACGACTGCCAAATCCAAGAAGAGAGTTGCTCTCACCATCTCTCTGGTGAAGATGATGGCAGGGCCCGCAGTGGGTGTTGGGGAGGGAACCCTGTCCCCTGGCCCTGCCACTGTCCCACCAACTTGTGTGACAGAGGCAGCTTGCAGGAAATCCCTGGGCCCTGGGGTTGTTGCCCCCCGCCCCAGCTGGCTCCCGCGGCCTTGGTTTCTCCACCTCGCTGTGGTCTGGGGTTCCCCCGCAAAGTCGTGTCTGCAGACCAAGGCTCACTGTCTGTCGAGACAACGTCTCCATCGGTCTCTGGACCCAACCTGCAAGGAGGCGATTCTCATTTCAGGGGTTCACAAGGAAAATGGAACTTCCCCCTTATTCAGGGCAGGACTAAAATAGGCCACTCACTCAGCATCCAGTAGCAGGCCTTAGATTCACAGATACCCGTTGTTATTTTATTTTATTTTTTGGGGCCTCAAAATAACCAGGTCGAGCAAACTCTATGCCTCCGAGTAACCCCGAAACCAGGTGGCTCCCGCTCTTTAGGGTCCTTTCCCAAACGTTTGCAGAGCAGCTTCCTGGAGCCCTCTAGAAGTTGCTGAGACTGTTGGAATGTGGCCGGGGTTTGCAAATCTTGAGCGAACAGGGCCCTAATTCAATGCTACTTAAAAAAAAAAAAATCAAAAAGACAATGAGCGTTATTTTAGATCATCCCGGGGCTTGCAATCTTTTTGACGTCTTACTCTCTTTGCAGAAGAAGAACTTCATTTTTCTCACCATCTGCAAGTGGTAGAAGGTGCAGTGCCTTAGGAAAAAAAAAAAAATGCCTCATTGTCTGAGTCTCTCACACTTGTCTTTCAGCGTGCTGATTTGTCCTTGGCTACACGTTTGGAAACTGGCAGCCTCGGGGAGGATTTTGTGACCAGCGTTATGGTTTTGTTGTGAGCCTGCCAGTCCTCGCCTGATTCCGGTCGAGTCAGTCCTGTCGGGTCTTGACGCTCATTCTCTTTCTGTTCACTGCACCGGGGATTTTGTCACTGGGCCTCCGGGGAGGGACTGCGCCAGCTCTCTGCATCAGCCAGGGGACTCGATCTCAAAGTGTGTTCCAAGCATTGGGCAATCCCTCTTCCACCCCCTTCCAAAGGGGTACTTTTGTTCTTCTTCGTTTTGTTTTGTTTTTTTTAAAACCTGCTTTCGATGGCAGGTCTTGCTTTCCCTGCAAAGAAAAGACGTCCGTGCGGGTTGGAGAGGGAATTTCTGGGGAGGCTTCTTTCTCTGTTTGTTTTGTTTTTGTTTTTTATTTATTTATTATTATTATTATTTTTTTTGACACAAGAGTCTCACTCTGTTGCCCAGGCTAGAGTGAGTGCCGTGGCGTCAGCCTCGCTCACAGCAACCTCCAACTCCTGGGCTCAAGCGATCCTCCTGCCTCAGCCTCCCAAGTAGCTGGGACTACAGGCATGCGCCACCACGCCCGGCTCATTTTTTCTATATATATTAGTTGGCCAATTAATTTCTTTCTATTTTATAGTAGAGACGGGGTCTTGCTCTTGCTCAGGCTGGTTTCAAACTCCCGACCTTGAGCAATCCGCCCGCCTCGGCCTCCCAGAGTGCTGGCATTACAGGCGTGAGCCACCGCGCCTGGCCCAGGCTGGTTTCAAACTCGTGACCTCGATCGATCCTCCCGCCTGGGCCTCCCAGAGTGCTAGGATGACAGGCGTGAGCCACCTCACCCGGCATGGAGGCTTCTCTCTGTCTTCATTTCTACCATAAAAAGGGAGTGCTGCGAGGCCAGTCTGAGAAGGCATTTTAACCATGGGACTCAAGCTTTAGAGATTTGGTGGCGTGAGCACCCTAGGCTGGCTCTCGGGTTAGGTCCACCCCAAGCCGGGCCTTCATGGGCGCCACTGTCTCTCGCACTCGAGGCTGCCCGATTTGATAAAGGAGAAGTCTCCCAGCCGGCAGATCAGATCCCCTGGAGACGGGGTGTCCTGCGCAGGGAGGCCGTTCCTCATCAATCAACGTCGAGCACGCTTCGGGAGTCCCGGTGAGTGTTGGAGGGCCCGCAGAAAACCAAGCGCGGGCTACTTCCAAGCCCCCGGATCCGAGCTCGCTTCAGCCACGTGACAGCCTTCCCGGGGACCTGCAGGGTGTCTGCAGGTGGGGCCGGTCCCTGTGTCCCAAGCTCGCTGCAGTCACTAAGATTGACACCTTCCACGCGGCTCACGGTCCCTCTTTTCTTTTCTTTTCTTTTCTTTTCTTTTCTTTTCTTTTCTTTTCTTTTCTTTTCTTTTCTTTTCTTTTCCTCTCCTCTCCTCTCCTCTCCTCTCCTCTCCTCTCCTCTCCTCTCCTCTCCTCTCCTCTCCTCTCCTCTCCTCTCCTCTCCTCTCCTCTCCTCTCCTCTCCTCTCTTCTTTTCGAGACAGAGTCTCGCTTTGTTGCCCGGGCTAGAGTGAGTGCCGTGGTGTCAGCCTCGCTCACAGCAACCTCCAACTCCTGGGCTCAAGCGATCCTCCTGCCTCAGCCTCCCGAGTAGCTGGGACTGCAGGCGTGCGCCACCATGCCCGGCTCATTTTTTCTATATACATGTTTAGTTGGCCAATTAATTTCTTTCTATTTCTAGTAGAGACGGGGTCTCGCTCTTGCTCAGGTTGGTTTTGAACTCCTGACCTCGAGCAATCCGCCCGCCTCGGCCTCCCAGAGTGCTGGGATGACAGGCGTGAGCCACCACGCCCGGCCCCTTGCTGTTTCTTGAACAGCCTGCCTGTGGCCGGGCGGCGCGGTGGCTCACGCCTGTCATCCTAGCGCTCTGGGAGGCCCAGGCGGGAGGATCGCTCAAGGTCAGGAGTTCGAAACCAGCCTGAGCAAGAGCGAGACCCCGTCTCTACTATAAACAGAAAGAAATTAATCAACCAACTAAAAATATATATAGAAAAAATTAGCCGGGCATGGTGGCGCATGCCTGTAGTCCCAGCTACTCGGGAGGAGGCTGAGGCAGGAGGATCGCTTGAGCCCAGGAGTTGGAGGTTGCTGTGAGCGAGGCTGACGCCACGGCACTCACTCTAGCCTGGGCAACACAGTGAGACTCTGTCTCAATAAAAAAAGAGCAACCCGAGGCCGGATAGAACTCGGGTATCTATATTTTCTCCCCACCCTGGCGACAAGCCCCCCACGCTGTCCCAGGGCCACTGTCTCCTTTATTCACTGTAGGTGGCATATCCATCAAAGCAACGGCATCCCTTGGCCATGGCTGCCGACAACGTTCCCGAAAATCCTGCAAACACCTAAGGGCTTTTCTGGACCTGATGACAAATCTTTAGTGCATCCCAGTAGGAGGTAACAGCAAAAAAAATAAATAAAAAAAAAAAAATGCAATATTCTCACCCAGCAATAACTCATCCTTTGGGGATTTCCACGTTGCTTTTTTTTTTTTTTTTTCCCCCGTGAAAGAAACATCACGTTGGATTCCGAACTGACATTTCCACTGTTTTAAGAACACTAACTCAAACTCCCTTCTCCCAGCGGGTCTCGAGAATTCTGAAACGACAGGTTTTTTTTCTCTCCCCAGAAATCCTCCCTGCTGATTTCCCCTCCTGCACACCTCCAGCCCCCGGAGAAGGTTCTGGAAGGCCCCTGCTTGCTCCACCGTTTGGTTAAGGAACCTGGGAACAATGCAAGTATTGAGAGAAAAGGTCGTGGAAGAAAATGTGGTGTTAAACACTGTGGTTCATTTCGACAAATAGGACCACGACACGCAAACCGATTAACAGGCTGTAGCAGCAGGACCTAAGTGGCAACCGTGTCACCACCCCGTGCTGTGCGTGTACAGACTTTCCAACTCACATTTGATCTTCCCAACTTCCAGCAAAGGTGGAATAACCCATTCCAAACGGATCAGAAGGATATCCCTGCAATAGCCCAGTTTCTTATGATGGGACAAAACGATGGGGATAGGGGCTTTTCTAAGGAAAATTATATTAAGATTATAATTATTAATTGTAATTATTAATATTTTGATTAATAGTGCTCTCATATCTGGTTAATAACTTTCCTAAGGTTTTTTTTTTTTAAATCTCTATTTTCTTATAAATATTTCAAGAGGAGAGAACTGCTATCTACTCATTTTTTTTTATTACTTCCAGGTGGAGTGCTTGCTGCTTGCCAAATATTCCATTTGAGTTTTCCCAATGACCCTACGAGGTCAATATCGGGGGGAACTGAAACTTGGAGGGGGATCCGCCCAAAACCACACCTTCCCACCACGGTACGCAGCTCCGGAGCTCACAGAATTTCCCGGGTTTTATCCATTTTGTGCCCTCTTTATGGTTGTATTATTTGCTCAATGTCGTTCTCTTTTTTTTTTTTTTTTTTTGCTTTTTCATGACTTTATTTTTTTTTTCCATTTTCCTATAATTTGTTTTTGTGTGTGTGTGTTTCTTTTTTGTAATTTTTTTGTATTTTAGCGTGCTATGGGGGTACAAGTGTTAAGGTCACATATATTGTCAATGTCGTTCTTTAAATTGACTGCCTTAGAAGATTAAATAAACTTATTATTATTTTTTTTTTTTTTTGAGACAGAGTCTCGCTCTGTTGCCCAGGCTAGAGTGAGTGCCGTGGCGTCAGCCTCGCTCACAGCAACCTCCAACTCCTGGGCTCAAGTGATCCTCCTGCCTCAGCCTCCTCCCAAGTAGCTGGGACTACAGGCATGCGCCACCATGCCCGGCTAATTTTTTTTATATATATTAGTTGGCCAATCAATTTCTTTTTATTTATTTTTTATAGCAGAGACAGGGTCTCACTCAGGCTGGTTTCGAACTCCTGACCTGGAGCAATCCGCCCGCCTGGGCCTCCCAGAGTGCTAGGATTCCAGGTGTGAGGCACCACGCCCGGCCTTAAATAAACTTATTAAAAAGGCAAACTTTGCCTCGTTGCTGGTACTGAATAAATAGGATCACTTGGCACAGGTCGAAGGTAATTATAAAAATAAATACAATAAAGCCAGGACAACATCAGCAAATCTCAGCCACATGCAGATGTCAGTTAATGCTCTAAGCCCGGGGCTGATTTCTCTCTGCTAGACTGGAAGCCAGCAAGCATTGGAGGTGTAATAAAGCCACAATTAGTACCGAAATGAGACATTTTCCTTGCATTGTCAGAAGGGTTGAGAGAGAAGAGAAAAGACAAGAACTCCCCACCACGGGACTCAGTGTTATTTAAAGCCATGACCCAGAACCATCTAGAAACATCTCCGGAACCCCTGGTGGTACTTGTCCCGCGCTTTGGGAAACATGGTACCCATGTGCTGCATTGTGGATCTCTCTGGCAGGGGCTGTTGGCGGGTCCCGTTGGCTCATACCGGATGTCATCGGGAATTTTTGTCCAATTCCCTTGCATGCAACTGGCTTCTGAACTCAGCCTGAGGGCTTTCTGTGGCCCACGGTGTGCTGGGCCAGGCCTGAAGCCCAGAGTTAATTTCCTAAAGAACAACCATCAGACCAGAAGCTGGGGGACAGCCACCCCTGCCTCCTCAAGCTGGGGGACAGCCACCCCTGCCTCCTCAAGCTGGGGGACAGCCACCCCTGCCTCCTCAAGCTGGGGGACAGCCACCCCTGCCTCCTCAAGCTGGGGGACAGCCACCCCTGCCTCCTCAAGCTGGGGGACAGCCACCCCTGCCTCCTTACGCTTTGTAGGGACAATTTCAAGACTCGTTCTTTCCAAGAGTCCCCAGCAAAGTAGAGCCCGGTTGCCCACGGCAGCAACCTGTCACCAACATGCCCTGCATTCCTCTCCCTCCTCCTGGTCTCCCCCCAAATCCCCAGCCCACCTGCCTGGGATTTCCTCCCCACGTGAATTTCTTTCACCGAAATCCTTTTCTAATGGCCTTCCTTTAAAGAATACTATCAAAGGGTGTATCTTAGGGTTTTGCATCTAAAAATGAAAAAAAGAAAGAAAGAACTTGCTGTCATTTCCTCATAATCAAGCCTGTTCCACTCCTACTCCTGAAACAGCGAGGGGAATCCAGGCAGGGAGACCGATGGACCACTCGGATATTTTCTAATAACCGAGAGTTTGTAGAGCCCTCGTGTCAGCCTTGATCGTCATTTTATTTTCTTTTTTGTTTTAGAGGCAGAGTCTCACTTCTGTTGCCCAGGCTAGAGTGAGTGCCGTGGCGTCAGCCTCGCTCACAGCAACCTCCAACTCCTGGGCTCAAGCGATCCTCCTGCCTCAGCCTCCCAAGTAGCTGGGACTACAGGCATGCGCCACCATGCCCGGCTAATTTTTTCTATATATTTTTATATATATAGCCAATTAATTTCTTTCTATTTTTAGTAGAGACGGAGTCTTGCTCTTGCTCAGGCTGGTTTCGAACTCCTGATCTTGAGTGATCCTCCTGCCTTGGCCTCCCAGAGTGCTAGGGTTACAGGCGTGAGCCACCACCCCCAGCTGATCGTCATTTTCGATGATTCAATCTTTCTTCTCATTCTGGGAAATTGAAATTGGATGCTTCATATGGCCTTAGAAACCTCAGTGGATACGCTGAGCTTTTCTTTTCTTTCTGGTCTTTCTACACAGCGGGGGGGGGGATAATTTGATTACGTCTTATCTTTCTTTCAGAGATTCAGCTGGTCGTTGAGTGCATTTTCCGATGATAAATTTAAAAAAAAAACCCACTGCCAGGAAAGGGAGAATAACCAATTAATTGCTCCTTTTACTTAAAACTGAGGAGCTTTGCTGACCATGTGTGGGCTTGACTTTGTAGCAGAATATGAACAGAATTCCATGCATACCTTTAGAATATTCTCTGCAGAAGTTGTGTAACAGATGTATTGATGGATGCACAAATAAGGCCACAAACCATATGAATTCACTGAGGCTTATGATTCCCATTAGGGTTAAAAAAAAAAAAAACAAACCAAAAAACTATGTTAACAGAAAAGGAAAAGAGAATAATGTATCAAGTGCCCACTTACCCGCTGCAAAACTTTGTGAAGTCTTAACATTTTGCCATAGCTTCCTTCTTCCTTTTAGAGAAATAAAACATCACAAATATGCTTGAAACTCTTTCTTCCCACTTTCATTCCTATTCCCTTCCTTCCCCAGATGGGTCTTGTTTTTATCCTGGATTTTGCTTTTATCATTCCTAAGGATGTTTTAATATTTTTACTACACATGCAAAATTATAAACTACAGCACTGTTTTGCATGTTTGAAAACCTTATATAAGTGGATCATTCTGTGTGCATCATTGAACAACTTGATTCTTTTTACTCTCAATATCTTATTTTAGCTACTTATCCGTGTTTACATGTGGAATTTAGCTCACTCATTGTAACTGTTGTACAACATTCCGTTGTATGAATAAACCACTATCTGTTTTTCCATCCACAGCTGATGAACACGTAGGTTGTTTCCAATATTTTCTTATAACAAACAATGCCTCTGCAGAATACTTGAACATGGTCCTTTGTGCATATGTGCAGACATTTCTATAAGATAGAAACCTAGAAGTGGAAATACTGGGTTATAAACTACGTGGGGCTTCCACTTTATTAGAGATTGCCAAATTCTCTGTAAAGACCTATTTATAATCCATCAGCATGTTTGAAATTTCTCTTTCTCCCACATTCTTGCCCACATTTGGTATGGAGACAATAAAATTTTTTGCCAATTTGAGGGCTGTGAATAGTGTTTCATTCTTGTTTTAATTTGCATTTTTATAATTACTAGTGATGAAAGGGATTATTTATATATTTGGGATGCTAATCATTTGGGGGTTTATATGCATCACAAATATTTTCTCCTAGTCATCGAGGTTTTTTGCACTGGTTTCAGGCTGGTTTCGAACTCCTGATCTTGAGTGATCCTTCTGCCTTGGCCTCCCAGAGTGCTAGGATTACAGGCGTGAGCCACCGCCCCCAGCTGATCGTCATTTTCGATGATTCAATCTTTCTTCTTTTGTTTTCGGTGTCCTTAGATGAATGAAAGTTCTGAATTTTAACGTAGTCAATTTCATCAATCTTTTTCTTTATAGTTTGTGTATTTTTTTTTATGTTATTCTTATTTTTATATTTTTGAGACAGGGTTTCACTCTGTTGCCTGGGCTACAGTACAGTGGTGTTTTCACAGCTCCCTGCAACCTCCAACTGCTGGGCTCAGGTGTCACTTCCTTCACGCCCTTTTGGGCAGAACAGTCATAGGGTCCACTCAGGTTCACAGAGAGGAACAGAGATCCACACGGCTGGATGGAGGAGTGTCACCACACATCTGGAAGAAATCACGTGGCATTTGGTGTCCTTGTCTTTGGAAGATGCAACCTCCCGGGTGAGGTGACCTGGCTTGGAACTCTCGCTGTGCTGCTTACTAACTGTTCAGCCTTGGGCTGTTCCATCACGTGAACTCTCTGTTCCTCAGTTTCCAAAGAGGGTCGATGAGAAGGCTCAGTGAGTTACGCAATGAGCAACGCGAATATTACTTGGCACATATTTGATGCTAGGATACATGAGGTCATCTAGCAGGGAGGAGGGTCTTTGAGCATAACGACAAGTTACAGAGACGACTGGCATCGGCAAAAGGGGGAGGAAGTTGTTAGTGTCACGCATTTTCTCTCCCAAGGAATCTGGATCCCTTAGGGCTTTTGGTCCAGGCCACTTGGAGCTGCAGGGACTGCCGGCTGCAGGAAAAATGCAACCTGCTGCAGAGGAGGGCTCCCAAGTTTGAGGATCCAGGTTGGCATTTACTCTCTGTCACCCAGTGTAGCAAGCAACAGCCTGCAGGACAGAAGGTGGGGTTCCCATCGGTGGAGAGGGGGACAGAGGAAGGGAGGGGCAACGGAAAGAAGGAAGGAAGACTTGCCACAGCAGTCTCTGAACCTGATTTTTGCATGGTCCAAAAGGCAACACGGTAGGACCCGGCGTTCGTAACATCCTGCTAACGAGATTGGCTTCTTGGGGACCCGACGGCTGTCCCCACCCGCCTTCTGGACACTCTGGTGACCAGGTCTGCTCGTGGCCCAGGCTGGACTGACCCTCCTCTCTGGCAGGCCCCCCAAAAACCCAAGTCCCCTCCGCGCTCACTGCTGTCATTAACTAAAGAATCTAACGGGGTTCCCCGGTGACCCAGCGCCCCGGGATTTGAACATGGCTTCCGCTCTTCCAATCGAAACCACTGCAGCTCCCAGAAATACAGGCCAGGGGGAGGGGTGCCTGGAAGGTCGCAGAGCCCAGCCCAGGGCACCCCACCCCTGCTCGCTATTGCTCACGGCACACCCAGAGGTCTTGGGGGCAGCAGGAAGCGCAATGAGAAAACACCTGTGAATTCCTTGCAGAATTTCCCCCATGGCCACATTCCCTCTTTCCTCTCTCAGGAAAGATTCCACGTGCTCCAGCTCTGTCCCCAGGGCAGGGACCAACGCAGGGAGGCCCCTGCTCTTGGCTGCCTTCCCTGCACCCGTCAATCTCTGTACCCCGCCTGCCAGGCCCCCGCAGCTCATCCTCTGCTGTTCCCGTGATTCCTCCAAGGCCTTCCCCAGATGCAAGAGTTTCTAGACGTTTCCTTCTTCCCCTCTGCTCCAGCTCTCGTGCTGGCTGCGGCACAGACAGGGGCCACGGTCCCCTCCCCCAGAGCGGGCCGGGGAGGCCAGGCACCCTGAGGATCCGATTTGAGTCCAGGCTCTGTCACCCACTCGCTTTGCCATCTTGCATGTGCCACTTGACCACCCCAAGCTCCTTCATCCTTGCAAAAGGCTCCTCCGGAATGATTCGAACGCACACTCAGGTCTGAGAACTCTTTGATGAAGGGAACCTGCATCTACTATTATTATTCCTGCTTGGAGAAGCGGAGCCCCGGCCTGGACGGCCTAGAGAATAGTGATGCAAGCCCGGTTTCTGTAGAAGTGTAGACGCGTAGCTAAAAGTCAACCGGACGTTGTCCCTGACTTCCCTGCTGCTGTGATTGCTTTACTGCTTCCGTGTCACCTAGCCCCGACAGGTGCGAGATTCGTGACTTCCCCAAGCACTTCTGTAGATAGCACCGCTCTAGGAAAACCTAAGACTGGTCTTTGAGATATCTCGCAGACTCTGCATGCAGGGCGGGGGCGGGAGGGGGCAACCAATGTCAACTGGACTTGTGGCTACCCGTGGGAACCAATGCAAAAAGTCCTGCGCCCGACCTCCTATTCAGGAACTGCCCCAGCCAAGAGGACCATTTCTGGAATCACCCCTAGATTCTAATTCTCACTCTACCGCCCACTAGCTGGATGCCCAGGGCAAATGGCTCGACATCCCCAGGACTTTAGTTTTCTCAGCTGTCAAATGAGAGCAATAATAGTGCCTCCCTTGTAGCATTAAGAAGGGAAAACGAATGTGAAGCACTTGGTGCCATGGAAATGCCCAGTCCCGTGTCCCTTCCCAGTCCCCTGCCTCCCAACTTTATGGGTTCATTCCCAGCCAATCGGCAGACCCAATTGTTTTGCTCACCAAACCACCTTCAAAAATCCCAGCCCCCCAAATTCTCAGGGAGGTGGGTTTGAGAAACACCTCCCACCAGGTGCCTTAGGATATTGAACCCTTTCTCCAACTGCAACTCCTGCTCTTTGCACACTGGCCTTTATCTGGTGGCAGGCAAGGGACCAGCTGAGCAGCGACAGGCGTGGAAATCTTCTGACAACTCCTCAGCTTGGTTATTACCAGGATCTGTGCTCTAAGGGGGCTCTGGAATGTTCTGCTCAAACGTCCGTTGCAACGAGGACAGTCGGGAAATACACATCTCCGCTTACGGTGGAGTCCCAGCTCTGTTGTTGACTTGGAACCTTGTCACAGGGACTCTTCCAGGAGTCAAAAGGAAGAGCCCTCCCACGTGAGTGAGCAAGCCACGAACAGCCTGTGCCCAGCACCCCACCACAGAGAGACCTTTTGAGGTGCCAGGAGAGTGACACCCCACACCTGGCACACGCCACATGTTGAGGGTTGGTTTCGGGAAAGCAGAGAGGTGTCAGGGGTGGAAGGGAAGTAGATCGTGCCATGAGAGACCTCACACCATTTCGGTGACCCCTGCCCAGCACGAAGAGCCCAATGCTGGGATCTGTCACTCAGGCACTCGGGCCTGCCTGGTGACTTCTGGTCTCAGAGATGGGACAGATGGAGCAGAAAAAAAAAACCACTGGAGGCCATGCAACTTGTAAGGAGATGCTGCCTGGCTCATTCTGCAAAAGTTCTTTCTTTCTCTACTCAAGACCTTCATGGGGGCCAGGTGCGGTGGCTTCACGCCTGTCATCCCAGCACTCTGGGAGGCCGAGGAGGGAGGATCGCTCGAGGTCAGGAGTTCGAGGCCATCCTGAGCAAGAGCGAGACCCTATCTCTACCCAAAAAAGAAAGAAATTAATTGGACAACTAAAAATATATAGGAAAAAGTATTAGCCGGGCATGGTGGCGCATGCCTGTAGTCCCAGCTACTCTGGAGGGAGGCTGAGGCAGGAGGATCGCTTGAGCCCAGGAGTCTGAGGTTGCCGTGAGCGAGGCTGATGCCACGGCACTCTAGCCCAAGCGACAGAGTGAGACTCTGTCTCAAAAAAAAAAAAAAAAAAATAGACCTTCATGGGGGTGGGGAGGAGAGGGGAGAAGAGATTTCTCTCATCTCAGACAAAGATGGAGACAGAATGGGCAAAAAAACGGTCTCGCTCGGGAGGAACCCGCGACGTGAGTAGGTACGAGCCCCGTGGGGTCGGTAGAGGGGACACAGAAGGACACTAGGAAGGAGTGCCGTCAGACGCCCATTTCTTGAAGGCCTCGGCAGGCCTCTGGGAATGTCTGGCGCCTTCCCCACATGCCAAGACCAAGAGTGTGTTTGGAGGGGCTGGTGCTGGAACCATTTCAAAGCTTTTATTGGGGCAGATGCCTACAGATTTCTTCTCCAGCTGCCAGGGATTTTAAACCCTGGGGGGAATGGGCGCCGTGTGGCGGGCGCGTGGAACCTTCTCGTAGGTCCCTGATGCACGGGGGCACCAGCTCCACTTTCCTCTCCCCAGCAGCCCCCTTCTTCCCACCTGCAGACTGTCCTACTCGGCAGGGAGGATCTAGGTGACTTTTTCGGGGGGCGAGGGGGTTTGATTCCTTCCATTTCCTTTAAATCCACACCAGCTGGGCTCAGTTCCCTGGCTCCTTCTGATGAACATGTGCTGAACACTTGGTCCTCCCAAGTGGCCTCCTGCCTTCTTTGTGCGCAGTCTGGGGAGAAACAAGAGCCTAAATCAGGGGAGAGCAAACGTTGGCCCGTGGGCCCCATTCTCTCGCTGCCTATTTCGGTAAATAAAGTCTTGCTGGCGCACAGCCATCCCCACTTACTTTACTTGTTGTCTGTGGCTGCTTTTTTAGCTACAAAGGCAGAGGTGAGCAGCTGCAACAGAGATTTTTTTTTTTGAGACAGAGTCTCGCTCTGTTGCCCAGGCTAGAGTGAGTGCCGTGGCGTCAGCCTCGCTCACAGCAACCTCACACTCCTGGGCTCAAGCGATCCTCCTGCCTCAGCCTCCCGAGTAGCTGGGACTACAGGCATGCGCCACCATGCCCGGCTAATTTTTTGTATATATATCAGCTGGCCAATTGATTTCTTTCTATTTATAGTAGAGACGAGGGTCTCGCTCTTGCTCAGGCTGGTTTCGAACTCCTGACCTGGAGCGATCCTCCCGCCTCGGCCTCCCAGAGAGCTAGGATGACAGGCGTGAGCCACCGCGCCCGGCCGCAACAGAGATTTTTTAATGCCCTCCAAAGGCGAAAGTGTTTTCTATCTGGCCATATCCGGAAAAGTTTCTCCAGCCCTGGGCTTAAATAGAGGAGGGCCGGGTCAGAGCAGCCGAAAAGCAGAAGATGCAGAGAGCTAAAGGTGGGCGGCTGAATTTCTCATCTCGAGCGCAGAGAAGCAAGAGAAATAGCTTGTGGCTGACAATATAATTAGGGACACGGGACTGGGCATTTCCACGGCACCAAGTGCTTCACATTCGTTTTCCCTTCTTAATGCTACAAGGGATACACTATTATTGCTCCCATTTTACAGCTGAGAAAACCAAAGGCCTGGGGATGTCGAGCCATTTGCCCTGGGCGTCCGGCTAGTGGGCGGTAGAGTGAGAATTAGAATCCAGGGGCGATTCCAGATCCCAAAGTCCTGGCCACGGGGCCATCCTGCTGACTGGCTCCGTGTCACAAGGAACTTGGGAACAGCTGCGTCCTCAACTGCTCAGATCGGGGGGTCCCCCAAGTCTTTGCGTGGGCGGGCGGTGGCGGGAGGATGGCAGGGAGTGTGGATCCCTCGGGTCTCCAGTGGGGCTCTGAGGCTGCAGTGAGCACGAGCCGATGGGCCCGGGAGGGGTGGCCCTCTGCCCGGCCACTGCTGCCCCGAGGGGGGGGGAAACCTGCCAGCCACGCTGCCTCCCGCTATTTTGAAAATTTGCAAAGAGATGAGGTTGGAACACCCAAAATGTGACCCCCAGATTGGCATCATTAAATAACTCCTTTTCGGGTTTCTGCACGGCCTTTCGTCCAACACTCTTAGCCAATTTCACAAGGGGCGACTGTTTACGGGGAGATGGCTCCCCCGGGGCCTACGATGGCATGTGGCTGCCTGGAGACTTGAAGAGTCCCTTTACATTGTGTCATTTTCTCCTGGCAAATCTTTCGGGGCTAAAGCAAGCACTTTCACTCATATTCGAAAAGAAAAAAAAAAAAAATGTTGGGAACCCAATATCTCTTTTTGTTTAGGTTGGCATTTGCCTAAGTTGGTATTTCAGGCACAGCCTGGGTTCAAAAGACTACTGTTTATGCTACTGGGCAGAGTTAAAAGAAAGAAAAAAAAAAAAACACCCTCAAGGGCAAATTATAATATTATAAAAGCAAAATGGCACTCAGTTCCAATCTCCTAGTAAGGACGGATGAGTGAAGGCATGCAAGCCACGGAGCTCGGTGTGGTGCTGGGGTTCCAGCTCAGCTGCCCTGCAACGAGCAAGTTGGACATTTTCGCCCCGACAGCCCACGATGTCACCTAAGAGTGGCCGTGTGACATGCCCCGCTCAGCGCCAGCTCTGCACCATCAGCTGTGCCAATGGCCTCTGAAGATTGCAGTGTGAAGAGTGGAACTTCTGATTTACATTTATTTTTAATCTCATCGTGTTTAATTATTCTTGGTATTCGCTTTATACTATAATGTCATTCAGTAACGCACGACTATGCTTTTTATTTATTTTTTTTTTTGAGACAGAGTCTCACTCTGTTGCCCAGGCTAGAGTGAGTGCCGTGGTGTCAGCCTAGCTCACAGCAACCTCCAACTCCCAGGCTCAAGCGATCCTCCTGCCTCAGCCTCCCGAGTAGCTGGGACTACAGGCATGCGCCACCATGCTCTAATTTTTTGCATATATTTTTTAGTTGGTCAATTGATTTCTTTCTATTTTTAGTAGAGACGGGGTCTCGCTCAGGCTGGTTTCGAACTCCTGACCTCGAGTAATCCGCCTGCCTCGGCCTCCCAGAGTGCTAGGATTATAGGCGTGAGCCACCATGCCCAGCCTACATTTATTTTTAATCTCATCGTGTTTAATTATTCTTGGTATATGCTTTATACTATTACATCACTCAGTAACGCATGACTATGGTGTTTTCTTTTTTTTTTTGAGACATAGTCTCACTCTGTTGCCCAGACTAGAGTGCCGTGGCGTCAGCCTCGCTCACAGCAACCTCCAACTCCTGGGCTCAAGCAATCCTCCTGCCTCAGCCTCCCGAGTAGCTGGGACTACAGGCATGCGCCACCATGCCCGGCTCATTTTTTCTATATATTTTTAGTTGGCCAATTAATTTCTTCCTATTTTTAGTAGAGACGGGGGTGTCGCTCTTGCTCAGGCTGGTTTTGAACTCCTGACCTTGAGCGATCCTCCTGCCTCGGCCTCCCAGAGTGCTAGGATGACAGGTGTGAGCCACCATGCCCGGCCGACTATGATTAATCAGCAGATCTTCAACACGTTTTAATGTGGACAAAACTCACCATTTCCCGTCCCTTGTGTAAGCATTTGAGCAGCACCAGCCCCTTGAGGGCTGCAAACTGGGTGCCTTGTGGGTGGGGGTGGGGATGGGGGTGGGGGTGGGGGTTCAGTGGGGTGGGGGTGGGGGTGGGGTGGGGGTGGGGGTTCGGTGGGGTGGGGGTGGGGGTGGGGGTTCGGTGGGGTGGGGGTGGGGGTGGGGGTTCGGTGGGGTGGGGGTGGGGGTGGGGGTTCAGTGGGGTGGGGGTGGGGATGGGGGTGGGGGTTCAGTGGGGTGGGGGTGGGGGTGGGGGTTCGGTGGGGTGGGGTTGGGGTGGGGGTGGGGGTGGGGGTGGGGGTTCAGTGGGGTGGGGGTGGGGGTTCAGTGGGGTGGGGGTGGGGGTTCAGTGGGGTGGGGGTGGGGGTGGGGGTTCGGTGGGGTGGGGTTGGGGTGGGGGTGGGGGTGGGGGTGGGGGTTCAGTGGGGTGGGGGTGGGGGTGGGGGTGGGGTGGGGGTGGGGGTGGGGGTTCGGTGGGGTGGGGTTGGGGTGGGGGTGGGGGTGGGGGTGGGGGTTCAGTGGGGTGGGGGTGGGGGTTCAGTGGGGTGGGGGTGGGGGTGGGGGTGGGGGTTCGGTGGGGTGGGGTTGGGGTGGGGGTGGGGGTGGGGGTGGGGGTTCAGTGGGGTGGGGGTGGGGGTTCAGTGGGGTGGGGGTGGGGGTGGGGGTTCGGTGGGGTGGGGTTGGGGTGGGGGTGGGGGTGGGGGTGGGGGTTCAGTGGGGTGGGGGTGGGGGTGGGGGTGGGGTGGGGGTGGGGGTGGGGGTTCAGTGGGGTGGGGTTGGGGTGGGGGTGGGGGTGGGGGTGGGGGTTCAGTGGGGTGGGGGTGGGGGTTCAGTGGGGTGGGGGTGGGGGTGGGGGTTCGGTGGGGTGGGGTTGGGGTGGGGGTGGGGGTGGGGGTGGGGGTTCAGTGGGGTGGGGGTGGGGGTGGGGGTTCGGTGGGGTGGGGTTGGGGTGGGGGTGGGGGTGGGGGTGGGGGTTCAGTGGGGTGGGGGTGGGGGTTCAGTGGGGTGGGGGTGGGGGTGGGGGTTCGGTGGGGTGGGGTTGGGGTGGGGGTGGGGGTGGGGGTGGGGGTTCAGTGGGGTGGGGGTGGGGGTTCAGTGGGGTGGGGGTGGGGGTGGGGGTTCGGTGGGGTGGGGTTGGGGTGGGGGTGGGGGTGGGGGTGGGGGTTCAGTGGGGTGGGGGTGGGGGTGGGGGTGGGGTGGGGGTGGGGGTGGGGGTTCGGTGGGGTGGGGTTGGGGTGGGGTGGGGGTGGGGTTGGGGTGAGGGTGGGGGTGGGGGTTCAGTGGGGTGGGGGTGGGGGTTCGGTGGGGTGGGGTGGGGTGGGGTGGGGGTTGGGGACCACCCACTCAGGCCCGAGTGTCACCATGTGGAAATGAGGACCCAGGTTGGCCTGATCTTAGGTTTTTTTTTCAAAAGAAGCTGAAAAGTTAATTATTTTTTTTTGTTAGATCTTGCGATGTATGTGTGAAACCTTACTATATTTAAATATGGGAAACTTTTTTTTAAAAAAGCAACGCTGTGCTGGCCCCCAATTTCTCCATCTGTAGGCCAGATTCGGGCCGTGGACCACCAGTTTGCAACCTCTACCCGGAATGTTATAACAAAAACATTTCTGTGGTTGAATGGATTTGCAAGATGCAACAGAATGGGGCCCTCTGTAGGGATTCTTAATGGAGTCGGGATATTCAATGCTCTCAGGAGGGGTGCAAGGAGGGACCCGGTTTAGCGTTGTTTGAGCGGCCGCCTCCCCAAATCACCAGCCTGCGGGCCTCCCGTGCACCACCCCCCGCCCCAATAACCTGCGGGCATGTGGGTGCCAAGCCTGGGAAATGGTGCACGGGCCTCACTCCTGCCCCAAAGCGTGTGCAGCAGGTACCCCTATCAGGATGCCCATTTCATACGTGAAAACAATTGAGGCTTGACAGGTTAAGAAAACTGCTCGAAGCCAGGCGCGGTGGCTCACGCCTGTCATCCTAGCACTCTGGGAGGCCCAGCCGGGAGGATCGCTCGAGGTCAGGAGTTCGAGACCAGCCTGAGCAAGAGCGAGACCCCATCTCTACTATAAATAGAAAGAAACCAATTCCTGTATGCCATTTTGGCAATGTGACAACCGAGGTGTTAATCCCTTCCGTCTAGGGCTGCAGATTTCATACCCAAACAGAAGAGACCGTCTGATGGCAGCAGGGGGGAAAGGCAGCGAGGAGTTTGGGAGAATCCCGCCCAGTGCCAACGAGGTGGAAGTGCTGCGAGAACAAGGCCAAATCTTGGTGAGGTCTGAGTCAGAAGTCAGACTGACGGCGGGGCTGCCGAGGAATTGCAGACAGGGGCTTCAGCAAGGTGACAAGGAGGGGCCATCTCAGGGGCAGGTGACAGGTGTCCAGATGAAAGTACAGGTTTACAGCTCTTCCACCTCTTTGGACCATGCAGCTGGTCCGGAAACCTTACATTCAGGCAGATAAAAAAAAAAATATATATATATATATATATATTATATATATATATATATATATTTTGAGACAGAGACTCGCTTTATCACCCGGGCTAGAGTGAGTGTCGTGGCATCAGCCTCGCTCACAGCAACCTCCAACTCCTGGCCTCAAGCGATCCTCCTGCCTCAGCCTCCCGAGTAGCTGGGACTACAGGCATGCGCCACCACGCCCGGCTCATTTTTTCTATGTATTTTTAGTTGTCCAGCTAATTTCTTTCTATTTTTTAGTAGAGACGGGGTCTCGCTCTTGCTCAGGCTGGTCTTGAACTCCTGAGCTCAAGCGATCCTCCCGCCTCGGCCTCCCGGGGTGCTGGGATTGCAGGTGTGAGCCACGGCGCCCGGCCTCTCCTGTGGATTTCTCAGCAGTCTCCAGCGACACCGGTGGACAGTCCCCCGACTCGATGCGATTCTGACACTCTCTGTCTGGGGATGGCGCCAGACTCAGCAGGTGGAGGGCTCGGTCCCACCAGACTGCCCCACCTCAGATGCCGGCCCGGCACAGGTGGTGGCCGGTGCTTCTGAGGACCCGCTATGAACTGAGGTTTCCAGGCCACCTCCCCAGTTTCCATTCATTTGCTGGAGCGGCTAGAAGCATTGCAGCAACGAAGCGTTACAGCTCTGGGTACAGCTCTTGCTCGTTTGACCGGGGAAAGAACCGAGCGGCACACGAAGAGTCGGAGAACAGCCTTTATTCCTCCACAGCAGGCTCAGCACACCTAGCGTTACAGCTCTCCTCCTGTCTTCCCATCTTCTGACCCTTCTGCCTGGTCTCCTCCTGCTTTTATACCCTTAGTAGGGCTCAAAAAGCGTCCAATCAACTACAAGCTTTAACATCCAATCAATCAACATCAAGCTTTAACATCCAATCAACTACAAGCTTTAACATCCAATCAACATCAAGCTTTAACATCCAATCAACAACAAGTTTTAACATCCAATCAACATCAAGCTTTAACATCCAGTCAACATCAAGGTTTAACATCCAATCAACTACAAGCTTTAACATCCAATCAACATCAAGCTTTAACATCCAATCAACATCAAGCTTTAACATCCAATCAACTACAAGCTTTAACATCCAATCAACAAGTTTTAACATCCAATCAACATCAAGCTTTAACATCCAAATCAACAACAAGTTTTAACATCCAATCAACAACAAGTTTTAACATCCAATCAACTATAAGCTTTAACATCCAATCAACTACAAGCTTTAACATCCAAATCAACAATAAGTTTTAACATCCAATCAACAACAAGTTTTAACATCCAATCAATCAACATCAAGCTTTAACATCCAATCAACATCAAGCTTTACCATCCAATCAATCAACATCAAAGTTTAACATCCAATCAACTACAAGCTTTAACATCCAATCAACAAGTTTTAACATCCAATCAATCAACATCAAGGTTTAACATCCAATCAACTATAAGCTTTAACATCCAAATCAACATCAAGCTTTAACATCCAATCAACTACAAGCTTTAACATCCAATCAACATCAAGCTTTAACATCCAATCAACAACAAGTTTTAACATCCAATCAACTACAAGCTTTAACATCCAATCAACTACAAGTTTTAACATCCAATCAACAAAAGCTTTAACATCCAATCAACTACAAGCTTTAACCTCCAATCAACAACAAGCTTTAACATCCAATCAACTACAAGTTTTAACCTCCAATCAACAACAAGCTTTAACATCCAATCAACAACAAGCTTTAACATCCAATCAACTACAAGCTTCAACATCCAATCAATCAACATAAAGCTTTAACATCCAATCAACATCAAGCTTTAACATCCAATCAACATCAAGCTTTAACATCCAATCAACATCAAGCTTTAACATCCAATCAACATCAAGCTTTAACATCCAAATCAACATCAAGCTTTACCATCCAATCAACTACAAGCTTTAACATCCAAATCAACATCAAGCTTTAACATCCAATCAACATCAAGCTTTAACATCCAATCAACAACAGTGGGATTCAAAAATTACCCAATCAGGATCACGCAAGCAGGGTGGCGGGAAACAGGCAGTGGGGCATGCATTCCTGGGGGCATTCCCGCCCGCGGGGGCCCTGCGGCTCTGTGCCGGGGTGCGGCCCCAGCAGCGAGACCCCCAGCCGGCCACCCCCAGCGCTGGCCCGCAGAGATGCAGGGCGGCAGGGGGGAGGCATGCGGCTCTGTCCCGGTGCCTGACATTTTCTGCATCAACAGGACTCAGGGAAACAGGCTTCCCTGTTCATTAGGAAGATACTGCAGAGGGCCAAGATGAAGAGGGGCACGGGGCAGGCGGTGGGAAGGGGCAGGGGGTTCCACACCCTCCAGGAATCCCCCCATGTGTTCAGCTGTCCGGAAGCCCCCCGAACCCGGTGCTTTTGGGGGTTTATGGAAGTTTCCTCATATAGGGATGATAGATTAAACCTCTGGCCATCGGTGATCAACTTCACCTTCAGTCCCTCTGCCCTCCTGGGAGGATGGGGCTGGGGCTGCAGTCCCTAATCCTCCAATACTGCCTCGGCCTTTCTAGCCACCAGCCCCACCCTAAAGCTACCTAGGAGGCCACCAGCCACCAGCCATCTCATCAGCGTACACAAGGCAGGCTCACCGCGCTCAGGATTCCCAGGGTTTTAGGAGCTGCAGGACAGGAAATGGGACAAAGCCCAAATACACACGTAATTCCACAATATCACAAGCACGAAAAATGAGGCTCTATCCGCAGCCGAAACCTGGTGCTTTGGAAAGAGCCGGCTTTTTGTTTGCTCTCGATTAATACAAGGGACAGAAGTTGCTGCATTCAATTCCAGTTTTACAGGTGGATTAATAAGGGCGGAGAGTTTAGGTGACTCTTCTGTGGCGACACAGGCAGACGAGGGAAGGAGCTGGGATTGCATGCCACACGGTTCGAGCACCCACGGGCTGTGTGGCCCCGTGTTGTCCCAGACGCGGCTACACTCGAAGAGCAGCTCTGATTTTTCCCTTGCTCAGAGCCGGCCACAATTAAAGCCCTTTTGAGGGCTTGACACAAGTCGGCCGGGGATGAAAAGCAACCTCTTCTCTCCGGGATGTCACCAGATGCAACGATCCTCTGGGGCAAGGCGCCACGACTTCCATCTCACAAGTGAAACATCTTGACACAGAAGCAAAGCATGGGGCTGCCTGGACCTTCATGCCAAACTGTCACCCCAAGTGCATGCCTCTTGGCCAGTGAGACTCCTGCTGCTTCTGTGGTGCTCAGTGCAAAGGAAGTCTTCAATCCTAGACTTGATGTATTTGTTTTTCTTTTTTGAGACTGAGTCTCACTTTGTTGCCCAGGCTAGAGTGAGTGCCGTGGCGTCAGCCTCGCTCACAGCAACCTCAAACTCCTGGGCTCCAGCGATCCTCCTGCCTCAGCCTCCTCCCGAGTAGCTGGGACTACAGGCATGCACCACCATGCCCGGCTCATTTCTTCTATATATATTAGTTGGCCAATTAATTTCTTTCTATTTATAGTAGAGACGGGGGTCTCGCTCTTGCTCAGGCTGGTTTCGAACTCCTGACCTCGAGCGATCCTCCCGCCTCGGCCTCCCAGAGTGCTAGGATGACAGGCGTGAAGCCACCGACCTCACCCGGCCTCAATCCTTGACTTTAAATTTCGCATATCAGTATTACCCTTTTTTTGCAAAAGGGCAAACGGCAGACTCTCCACCGGCCGTCTGCCCTCTCTTTCTGCAATGGTTTTTTCATTTCCCCACAAGGCACGAGCCAGTCTCTGAAATGCTAGTTTGGGTATCTTGCAAGCCTGCGTGAGGTGCTGAGAAGTCAAGACAGCCCCTAAGAGTGTAAGAGAGGGTTGCTGATAAGTGCTAAGTGCAGTGGGAAATTGTGCAACCATGCAATCTCCCCGCCGGGCCACTCTGACTCTGGCTAAACTCGCTAGCACCACCTGCTGGGAAACACGTTTCAACGGCAATAAGCCTGCAGGCTTCAAGCCTGCAATATTTGGAAAATGCCTCTCTCTGCAGGCAATTTCCCTCCCCTGCCAAAGAAAACCAAAGTTAAGCCAGCTCACCGAAGGAAGCTTAGGTGATCCCTAGGTATTTTGTTTTTTTGGGGGAAAAAGGCTTTCATTTTGCAACCTGATAATAAAAATAAATAAGATTTTTTTTTTTTTAAAAAAATGAAATACTAGGCCGGGCGTGGTGGCTCACGCCTGTAATCCTAGCACTTTGGGAGGCCGAGGCGGGCGGATTGCTCAAGGTCAGGAGTTCGAAACCAGCCTGAGCGAGACCCCGTCTCTACCAAAAATAGAAATAAATTAATTGACCAACTAAAAATATATATACAAAAAAAAAAAATTAGCCGGGCATGGTGGCGCATGCCTGTAGTCCCAGCTACTCGGGAGGCTGAGGCAGTAGGATCACTGAGCCCCGGAGATTGAGGTTGCTGTGAGCGAGGCTGACGCCACGGCACTCACTCTAGCCTGGGCAACAAAGTGAGACTCTGTCTCAAAAAAAAAAAAAAAAAAAAAAAAAAAAAAAAAGAAATACTAGACCAACAACTACCATAGCTCAGGGAAGGGCTTTTCTGTGAGGTGCTGCATGGTGACCCCCTGGCAGAGGCCGGGTCCCCTGGGGTGTAAGAGAAGCATAGGGGGTCCTTCTGTGGGGGGGGGGGCTTTCTTTTTTGAGTTCTGATAAAGAAGGACCCAGAAATCTGGAGAAGAGGCAGGAATGACCACAGGGGCCTTAATTTATTCTCTCCTTTTACAGAAAGGGGAAATAAAGGATTTCTTTTTAATTTTCCTCCTTCCGACTAATTGAGAACATAATTGATTTGGTTACGAAATATAAAATGTCCCTCCAGCCCCCTCCCCCCATCCGTCCCTTGAAGCACTTTTAACAGAGGAGCATGAAATCTGCACAGACATCCCTGGGGCCGGCGGGGGGAGTGGTACAAGGAGATAAGCAACCATAGGACAATACAGATGTAGGATGCGTGTGAATTAAAAGGAGGATGGGGAGGAGGAGGAAAGGGAGGAGGAGGAGGAGGAGGAGAAAAAAACCGAGAAGATACAGCAATGCTGTCGAATAACATAAGCATGTCCCTGAAAAGAGTCAAAAATAAAAACAACCACAAAGAAATCTATTGGCAGAAATTCCATTCAGGGAAAAATGAAGCAGGGAGGAATAGAGTTTGCATTTCTGGGAGTTCCAGTTTGCATTTCTGTACTTTCAAATTTCTCTGATCACATACACCTGTATTAATTTTGTTAATTAAAGAAAAAGCACGGCCGGGCGCAGTGGCCTGTAATCCTAGCACTCTGCGGGGGAGGATCGCTTGAGGTCAGGAGTTTGAGACCAGCCTGAGCAAGAGAGAGACCCCGTCTCTACTAAAAAAAACAGAAAGAAATTAGCTGGACAACTAAAAATACATAGAAAAAATTAGCCGGGCATGGTGGCGCATGCCTGTAGTCCCAGCTACTCGGGAGGCTGAGGCAGGAGGATCACTTGAGCCCAGGAGTTGGAGGTTGCTGTGAGCTAGGGTGACACCATGGCACTCTAGCCAGGGCAAGAGTAAGACCCTATCTAAAAAAAAAAAAAAAAAAAAAACCAGAAAAGAAAAGAATGCAAGGCAAAACAAATCCGTGCTGGGAGAAGTCCAGACTGAGCTTGACCTTGGAGGTGGGCAGTGCTTACAAAGTGCCAAGGAGACCTCGGAGGGGTTGGTGGTATTTTCCCTTAATCCGGGAGCTGGCACCTGCTGCAAAGGTGGGTTCCGTTTGTGCACACACACCGGGCTGTGTGCTTCCGATCTGTGTACACTGTGCATGCATTAAGCCGGGACAAAAGCTCCAAAAATGATGTCAAGAGAAATTCTTGGGCCGTGAAGATTCTAGCTCATTTGTTTCCTTTCTGTTTCTCTGTATTTATTTATTTATTTATTTTTTTACTGACCCCTGAACGTGTTTCTCTGTATTTAAACCAACGGATGTTATAAAAATAAATGGAATGAACCCAATGTTGGTGTTTTCCCCTCAATGTGTGTTTCAAACATATCTGTTTCTGCATTGCTGTTGGAGTTGAAAAAACTGAGTAACATCTGTGCTGCTAGAAATTTCTTCTGCAAAGAGCTGAGGGAGCCCTTGTGTGGGGAAGGCACATTATTCTCTTCCTGTCTGGCAAGGGGACCTCAATTGCTCCCTGCCTGTAGCAATCCGCCAGTTCAGATTACCTGTTTACCAGCGGACACCTGATGGGTTGGCAGATAAGTTTTCAAATGGCTGCACCTGCCACGTCCTTTCTTTGGAAGAGCCGTGGCACAGCCCCTCTGATAAGGCCGGGGACACCAAAGACCCAGGTAGGGTTGCAAGCCAAGTGTGCAGCCTGGCAAATATGACAACGCCACCGGTTTTTTGCATTCCTACGATCATCAGTGGTGCTGAACACCCAGGTCAGAACTTTAATCTTGTTCCACTTAGATGGCAGATACAGTCTGTGCCAAACCAGCGAGGGCTGTTTCTATCCCCCCGAAAGAAAGGAGTATTTGGGGAGGAATGCTTTGCTTTTGTCATTTTCCACAATGGTATGATGTTGTCATTTTCTTTTAAAAACCAACTGATTAAATTCCCATGTGTTCTTATTGATGGCAATGGGCATTCCACAGTGGGTATATATATAGACTTACCGATCTGAAAACCTGGGGCAGAAAAGGAAAAAAAAAAATAATAATAACCAAGAATTTATAAAGGATAATGATCGATTTTCTTGGCCTGGTTTCCTCATGTTCACCTGAAAACCGTGCGGGAAATGGACTTTAATGATAAAAAGGAGGGACGGTTGTGATTTAAAAATAGTCATTACGGCCGCAGCTATTTATTGAACACCTACTATGCCCCGTGTGTTGAAGTTCTGCCTGAGTGTGCGTGAGTTCTCTCTGTTTCCACCCCACGCTGTTCTCATCGTACAAGGGGGGCAGCGAGTCCTGAGACATCTGCTAACATCTCCCGGGTCACATGTGAGTAGCAGAGGTGGCATGCGACCTCAGGTCACTTTTACTCGGTCCCCTGCCCTCGTTCTCTGTGTGTCGGTTACACTGATGTTTTGCTGTGGCCCTTGCCGCTCTCGAAAGATGTGCAGGTAAACAATTTGAGGCCGACGATTGACTCTGAGCTGCACACTCGTGGGAAAGACAAGAACTGCCCACTGCACAGCCAAACGCTAGGAGGTTAACACCTTACGAGACAAGATCTTTTTTTTTTTTTTCACTTTCCCAAACTTTATTAAGGAAAAAAAGCAGTGGTGGTAAATCTCTAGAACATCGTCCATTTTCTAGGATTCCTCCCTGGAAAATGTGACATTTGATTTCCCAACTGTACTAAGTAGGTGAGAAGCTGAAATCTCAGTGGTTCATCTTCCAACTTTCCCCAGTCTCTGGTCTGTCTTTGGATCAGCAATAATTGCCTGGACAGCTACTATGGCTTCATTAATTTTTGTCTGTAGCTCTCTATATGCAGCGATCGTAGAATTTGAGCAGCTTCATTAAGAGCTGCATCGCCTGTTTTCAAAACCAAGAATATGTTTGTCTAAAGCAACAGGCAAGCCCTCTTTTGTTTGATTTGCTTTAGCAACTGCATCCTGTGCCAGGCGCCCCTGAACCAAAATGCGAACTGCCTTAAGCATTACCAGGTAATCATCATGACCTTGAATTCGAAGGAGGTTAGCCAAAGCCATCACACCAGCCTTGAAATCAGGATTATTTACATCCAAATGGACCAATGGCCCTGCATTTTTAGTTGCACTGGCAGCATTTTTTGCGTTACCGGGTACTGAGTCCTTGGATTTTTCAGCATTATCTCCATGTTCAAGTCTAACAGCTAACCCAAGAAGCCAGTCAATTGCTTCTTGTCCATCTTGAATCTTGAAAGGACAGTTAACATCTCTGAGATACTTTTCAAAGAACTTGGGCCAGTCCCTGCTGTGGATATTTCTTAAATGACCTCCTCTGTCTTCAATCTTGTGGTGTCTGATTTTCTGGTCTTCTAGCCAAACAATCAAGTCTCTAAATTCTGTTTCATCTTTGCAGTTGAAGCCGGCAGGGTTGTGGTAGTCGAGAGCCATCAGCTTGCGACGGAACATGGTCCCCGCTGGAACAAGGACCCCCGGGCCTTGGCCAGGAGAGGAGAAGCCAGGTGGAGCGGGTGGCGCTTAAGAACGGCGACCCCCCTCCCCAAATCGAGATCTTTTAACTCTAGTTCAAGGAGTCTTGATGGACCCTTGTGACAACTGAGTCATTCTAGATTCTCATGGACAGAAAGAGACTGGAGAATGGCTTTTTTGATAGTCTGGTGGTCTTCGTGATGCTGGTGTGTGTGATTTATACAATATAAATCTCCTGGCTGAGAGAGACATAGCTCGGATCATGTCAGAGATGCTTGGAAACCCAGGTGGCGAAGGGATTCCACTTTTGGGGGGGCGTTGGCGAGCTGGTGATTGAGGTGGGAACCAACCTTATTCCCTTCTAAAAAAAATCCAGTCTAAAAAGCACGCAATCCCAGGCCAAACCATCTATTATATCTTCTCCAAGGGACTAAAATCATGCACATAGAAGACACAGATATCTAAAGAGAACAGACACATATATTAATCCGGAAATGGTGTATTCTTAGGGTTGTGTCATTTTTGATAGGCAGGCTATCTCTGCAAAGGTGCAATGGGAAAATGAATACTCACTCCACTTAATTCTTGGGGAACGGGCCTTGCGTGTGTACATGGTTTACAGTGTTTTCGTCCTCGCTTGGCTTGGCATCCAACCCAATACCAGTAGGAACTTTGAGGCCAGGTGGTAATCTGGTTCCAGAAGTTGCCATGGGAATCCCGCTGCCCACAGAGAGATGCCAGTTTTGAGCGCTGGATTCCCCAAATGCGAGAGGTCGAATGAGGCAGACTGTACAGAGTTGGCATAACAAAGAGGGGTCCTGTTAACTAAAATGATTAAATTCCCGTCAGCACACATCAAACAGAACTGTTACAAAACATTATTGTCTGGGTTCACACTGCTTAGTAAGGGCTTTTCACGAGTCCCATTTCCAATAACTCTTTGGACAAAGCCCGAGCTTTTTTTTTCTTTTTTCTTTTTTTTTTTTTTTGGAGGGGGTGGTGGTAGCAGATATTAATTTCCAGAAGAATCTATGAATGGGGCCTGAGTAGGCTGCTGTCTTAAGGGTGAGATGTGTCGCCCCCATGTTGTGGCAGGAAAAAGACAACAGCCCTTCTGAGGAATGGGGCCTTCCAGGGGCCCAGGATCGACCAAAGACGCCCTGGCAGGACAGAGGCCAATTGTCCTCCTCCTTGGAGACAATGGGGTATTTAAAAGGCTCCCAGCATCAAAATTCTAACTGAGTCCTTCAAGACATTTTCAACTCTTTATGTCTCACTGCTGACGGTAAGAATGAGTAGAAAAAAAAGCCTGTTTTTTTTTGTTTTTTTTTTTAACTCTCTCTCTAGCAAGCAAATAGGCAGACTTATTTGAAGATGCTATTTGCCTCCAAGTACAGCTATTCTCGAAAGGCCTCACAATTTAACGAGCCCCTTTTTCTGCTTCTTAGAAAGTAGCAGCAGGAACATGAAAAAAAGCACCGAATTCCCAAATCAGAAGGTCTGGATTTGGGTGCTGGTTCTTGCCAGTTTGCTTGGGTGACCTTGAGCCTGACATCTGTGCTTTCCTCTTTTGTCAAGAATGAGAACAGCCCCTGAGCCCGTGTGTCCCAGGCTCGCTGTGAAAATCAAAAGCAGTAACGTATGCGACAGTGGTTTATTATGAAGAGTTTTGGGAACACAAATGATCATTATCAGTAATATTCCCACAGCGACAATTCCCTGCCTTAGAAGACTTTGAGAAGGAGGGTTTCAACAGCAAATTAGGACCTTTTTCCTTTGATTAATCCCCTTCTCAGACTATTGACTTCGCTTCAGCTTCAGGGACATTAGTTAATTTATCTACTCCAAAGTGACCACAATAGTAGGAATAATCGTGAATCTTAGGGCAGGGGAGCATGCAAAATCTAACCAGATTTTTATATTTTCCTCGTTTTCCAAAGCTGGTGCATTGCACACTATTATGCTTTCTATTTTCTTCCTCTTTGGCCAATCTAGTAAAAGTGAATTGTCAACATCAGTGTTACTTTCTACACAGATACGACCTGGAGTGGCCTTAGCACCTGGCACCTGACACCTCAGTTGCAAAAATAAAATTCCAAAGCTGCCCAAGTGCCCATCAATCCAAGAATGGATTAACAAAATGTGGTATATGTACACCATGGAGTACTACTCAGCTCTAAGAAACAACGGTGATATGGCACATCTTATATTTTCCTGGTTAGAGCTGGAACCCATACTGCTAAGTGAAGTTTCCCAAGAATGGAAAAACAAGCACCACATGGACTCACCAGCAAACTGGTATTAACTGAGCAGCACCTAAGTGGACACATAGGTACTACAGTGATAGGGTATTGGGCAGGTGGGAGGGGGGAGGGGGGCAGGTATAGACATACATAATGAGCGAGATATGCACCATCTGGGGGATGGTCATGCCGGAGACTCAGACTTGTGGGGGGAGGGGGTGAAGGGCATTTTTTGAATCCTCAAAATCTGTACCCCCATAATATGCCGAAATAACAACAAAAATTCCACAGCTGGAAGGAAAAATACCACGTTAACATTTCAAAGTTGCACAGTTTTCTTAGACACCAGAATCCACAGGGGCAGTTTACACGGCAACCAAAACAAACTGTTCATTAATTTTGGGGTGCGTGTCCCATATGTGTTGTAGTAACTCACATTTACAGAGTTTTAGCGGAGGGGGACAGTTATTTAAGAGTGGCTTCATGAATTTTTTTTTTTTTTTTTTCTCCTTCACTTTCTTTGGCTGGTCATCTCTAAGAATCAATTGGAAATATCACACCAGACCCCAAACTTATTTTTGGCAAAATGCACCATCCTTACACGCACAATAAACGGGGAAAAAGAAATAAGAATTTTCTACTAATATTTAGATTTCTAGGATGGGGGGTAGAAGGTTCCATGGGAGTTAGATAAATTGCTCAATGTCCTTGCTCTGGCAGAATGTTCCCAAGTATTTGCCCTTTTGGAGAAGTCGCCCTGGTCAGCCTCGGGCAGGGAAGCTGTGCCTGAGGCCAGAAAGGCCACCCTCACTGTCCTACGAGGTTTGCAGGGACTGGAGGCAAAGGTCTCCCAGGAGGCTATGCAGCCCAAGCCAATGTGCAAAAGAGGGAGGATAAGAAAATACTTGTTTTTATTTTATTTTATTTATTTTTTTTTGAGACAGAGTCTCACTCTGTTGCCCAGGCTAGAGTGAGTGCCGTGGCGTCAGCCTCGCTCACAGCAACCTCCAACTCCTGGACTCAAGCGATCCTCCTGCCTCAGCCTCCTCCCCAGTAGCTGGGACTACAGGCATGCGCCACCATGCCCGGCTAATTTATACATATATATATATATATATATATATATATATATATATATATATTTTATTTTTTTTTAGTTGTCCAGCTAATTTTTTTCTAATTTTTTGGTAGAGACGGGGTCTCACTCTTGCTCAGGATGGTCTCGAACTCCTGACCTTGAGCAATCCTCCTGCCTCGGCCTCCCATGGTGCTAGGATGACAGGCGTGAGCCACCATGCCCAGCTAATTATATCTATCTATCTATCTATCTATCTATCTATCTATCTATCTATCTATCTATCTCTATATATATTTTTTAGCTGTCCAGCTAATTTCTTTCTATTTTTTTTAGTAGAGACAGGGCCTCGCTCTTGCTCAGGCTGGTCTCGAACTCCTGACCTCGAGCAATCCTCCCGCCTCGGCTTCCCATGGTGCTAGGATGACAGGCGTGAGCCACCATGCCCAGCTAATTATATCTATCTATCTATCTATCTATATATTTTTTTTAGCTGTCCAGCTAATTTCTTTCTATTTTTTTAGTAGAGATGGTGTCTCGCTCTTGCTCAGGCTGGTCTCGAACTCCTGACCCTGAGTGATCCTCCTGCCTCGGCCTCCCATGGTGCTAGGATGACAGGCGTGAGCCACCGTGCCCAGCTAATTTTATCTATCTATCTATCTATCTATCTATCTATCTATCTATCTATCTATTTTTTTTAGCTGTCCAGCTAATTTCTTTTTATTTTTTCAGTAGAGACAGGGTCTCGCTCTTGCTCAGGTTGGTTTCAAACTCCTGACCTCGAGCGATCCTCCCTCCTCGGCCTCCCATGGTGCTGGGATGACAGGCGTGAGCCACCGCCGCGCCCGGCCCAAAAAATACTCTGAGCCGCTTCCAGATCCCTAGGGGTGGGCGGCCTTCGGGGTGAGAGGTTGGCCAGGATCCCAACAGGTGGCATAGACGGAGCCCACATAGACGGAGCCTGGCGGGACTCACTTCCAGCCCGGGGGGATGGGGCTGAGCAGGTGGATGGTGGGAGTGCTGCCATGAACCGTCACTGTCACTACACACCTGTACAGCGTCCAGACTCCACCTGCCGCCCTTGGGCTTGACGTCCCAGGCCGGTGCTCCCCCTGGTGGTCATTCCTGGAATTGCCGCCTGCCACCCCTACCCCCCACCCCCAGCTCGCTCCCCAGGCGGGAAGTGGGGTGCACCTGGGAGCACGTGGTCTAGGGCTGCAGACTGGCGCCTCTCCAGCTTACGAAGGGGGTGATCGCGCTGCAGGTGCATGTCTGTTCCAAAGAGTGCATGTGGCCTTCTCTAATTTTCAGGGTTTTTTTTTTTTTTTCTTTGAGATCATTCTCATACTAGCTGCTATTAAATTCTCTGGCCTTTGAAAAAATTCTTTCACCGGTCACATGGCTTGCTCGGGGCGCCTGGAGACGCAGTGACACATGGCCTGGTTGATGGCCACGGTGTGAGGACGACTGAGCTGAGATGTCTCGTGGGCTGAGCAGCCTGCGTGCATTTCCACGAGGCCAAACTGCATCCCTCCCACCCTTGACCGGGCTGTTTCTTTCAGTCGGGTCTCATTACCACCGTGTTTTTTTGTTTGTTTGTTTTTTTTTTTTGAGACAGAGTCTCACTCTGTTGCCCAGACTAGAGTGAGTGCCATGGCGTCAGCCTAGCTCACAGCAACCTCAAACTCCTGGGCTCAAGCGATCCTCCTGCCTCAGCCTCCCCAGTAGCTGGGACTACAGGCATGCGCCACCATGCCCGGCTAATTTTTTATATATATATCAGTTGGCCAATTAATTTCTTTCTATTTATAGTAGAGACGGGGTCTCGCTCTTGCTCAGGCTGGTTTCGAACTCCTAACCTCGAGTAATCCGCCTGCCTCGGCCTCCCAAGAGCTAGGATTACAGGCGTGAGCCACCGCGCCCGGCCTACCACCGTGTTTTAAATGGTTTCTGTGTGTAGTTCAGAAGACTGCGGGCTATAGCTATGCAGAGGGCAACGATTTCATGTTTATTTAACGACAGAAGTAGCTTCTTTTCTTTTTTTTTTTATTTTCTTTTTTTTTTTTTCTTTTTTTATTTTTTTGAGACAGAGTCTCACTCTGTTGCCCAGGCTAGAGTGAGTGCCGTGGCGTCAGCCTCGCTCACAGCAACCTCCAACTCCTGGGCTCAAGCGATCCTCCTGCCTCAGCCTCCCTCTTGAGTAGCTGGGACGACAGGCATGCGCCACTATGCCCGGCTCATTTTTCCTATATTTTTAGTTGTTTGGCTAATTTCTTTCTATTTATAGTAGAGACAGGGGTCTTGCTCTTGCTCAGGCTGGTCTCGAACTCCTGAGAGCAAGCGATCCTCCTGCCTCAGCCTCCTGGGTAGCTGGGACGACAGGCATGCACCACCATGCCCGGCTAATTTTTCCTATATTTTTAGTTGTTTGGCTAATTTCTTTCTATTTATAGTAGAGACAGGGGTCTTGCTCTTGCTCAGGCTGGTCTCGAACTCCTGAGAGCAAGCGATCCTCCTGCCTCAGCCTCCTGGGTAGCTGGGACTACAGGCATGCGCCACCATGCCCGGCTCATTTTTTCTATATATAGTTTTAGTTGGCCAATTAATTTCTTTCTGTTTTTAGTAGAGACGGGGTCTCGCTCTTGCTCAGGCTGGTCTCGAACTCCTGACCTCGAGCGATCCTCCCGCCTCGGCCTCCCAGAGTGCTAGCTAGGATGACAGGCATGAGCCACTGCGCCCGGCCCGGAAGTAGCTTCTTTTGAAACTGGAATGGATGATCGAATCTGTCGATGATGGACCAGTTCCTCCAAGTACTCATCCTGCCTGCCCTTAGCCATTCTTCCCGCGGTTACAGCGGTTTGTCCTGAGCAGCACGGAGACCTTAGCAGATGGGTGACAAAGCGTGAGTTTGGCCTATGTCCTTGGTCACAGCATGCTTTGGTGGGATGACACGGATTACCCTGGACTGACATTTGGTGGCCACAGCCACAGGCGGAGATGTTTCGGGTCAGAAGAAAATCATTTGCGTGGAGGAAAACATCCCATGAGTTTAAGTCGATACATTAGGAACTTGGCCTAAAACTAGCTTTATTTTATTATTATTAATTTTTGGAAATCAAATAGTAACAAGTCCGGTGTAACACACCTCTAGTATCAGGGCTAACAGATGTATTACATATTTATTTAAATCAAGTCGAAATCATTACGAAGCACCCACTGTGTTTGGAACAAGTCTAAGAGCCTTGGCAAACATCGTTTTTTTTTTTATTTTTTATCTTACATACAACAATTTTAATAGGTTCCAATCAGTATTTGTTTCCAACTCGTTAAATATTGGAAGTTCTTTCAGCACGCCATGTAATTTCCATCTAAGCACTTGCCCTTTCCCCGGCCTAACAAAACGTTTTAGAGTCAGATTATCAAAGAACGAGGACTATGCAAACGTCTCCCTTTGATAACAGGACGCGGTGGTGACTTTGGTGGCTCCAAGTCCTGGGGAAGGTCCCCTCCCCCATGTGACCCCCGCAGGAACAAGGCATAGCTCCAAAGACGGAGACCAAGGTGACCCTGCCAGCCCTTCCAACATGAGTCCTTGAGGGCCTTTGGCCAGGGACACAGGGCTGGGGGCTCCATGACCATCTACTCTCCATTGTCTTATAGGGCAGCTCCTTTGCATGACAGATGGGGAAACTGAGGCCCGAGAGAAGTGACCCTGTGCAAGGTCACGCTGCTAACCTGTCACTGTGCCAGCTCCGGAGTCCTGGGCCCGGGACTCCACCCCCAGGCTCTTTTTCTTCCCGTTAATCTCAGTCACCTGGGTCGTTGAGATTTCTGGATGAACTCTATCCTTCCTCACCTTCTAGCTTTCACACACTGGCTGTCCCCTCCATATGTCATTCTCCCATCTCCCCCTAGCACCCTCGGGCCTCCACCTGCGACAAGTACCCGGGTCCCTCTTGAGATCCTGGTTAAAAACATCACTTCCTCTAGGACGCCCGTCCTGCCCCTCCAACACTGAGTTGGGCCACCTTCCAGTGTGTTCTCCTACCATTCTGCCCCGATGCCAATTCCGGCATTTCTTACCTCGTTGTATAATCACCAAGATCCCAGCGCACTGCAGGGGCAGCGGGGACAGGGGCATATGTCATGCCACCGTTGCATCCCTGCTAGATGCTACTCACTAGATGGATAAAGAGCGGATAAATGAATGACCAAGCAAGTGAGGGACGAAGGGAGAATGCCCGAGATGGGTGGGGGTCCAGTTTGCACAGGTGGAGAAACTGGTAGAACAGGGGATGAGTTTGTGATGTCTAGATCCCAGCCGAATCATTCTCTGTGGTTACCCTCCTTTGAACCTTAGGGTATCTACTTTTCAAATAAGAATGATTTGGGGCCGGGCGCGGTGGCTCACGCCTGTCATCCTAGCACTCTGGGAGGCCGAGGCGGGAGGATCGCTCGAGGTCAGGAGTTCGAGACCAGCCTGAGCAAGAGCGAGACCCTCGTCTCTACTGAAAAAAAAAACAGAAAGAAATTAATTGGCCAACTAAAAATATATAGAAAAAATTAGCCGGGCATGGTGGCGCATGCCTGTAGTCCCAGCTACTCAAGAGGGAGGCTGAGGCAGGAGGATCGCTTGAGCCTAGGAGTTGGAGGTTGCCGTGAGCGAGGCTGACGCCACGGCACTCACTCTAGCCCGGGCAACAGAGTGAGACTCTGTCTCAAAAAAAAAAAAAAAATGATTTTCAATTTCTGGAGAGACTTGCAACAAAGCCAGGAGTAGTTTAGGAAGGAAATGCTTGAAAAAACCCCATCCGTCATTTCTCTCTGGGTCTGCTGGAGAACTCTTCTCGTCCTAACAGGCCCCTTGAGGCCCTTCTCAAAGGCTCCCCTGGGACAGAGCAGGAGTTGGGCCTCGAATCTGCAGGTGTGTGTGTGTGTGTGTGTTTTTAATCCCTGCAGACGGCTGTCAAAGGTGAGTTAATTGTTCCAACTCGCCACTGAGCTGTGGCTCACGTGGGAAGGAAAAGAGAAGAATATTCTTATGTGCATGGAGTTGCAGGGGTGGGCACGACTCAGAGATCGTAGCAGGGGCAGTGACTTCCCGGGCCCCTCCTGGGGCAGCCGGCTGGCATGCGGCCACAAGGAGCCTTCCTGCCACTTGGGCTGGAAAGCAGGTGTTTTTTGCTGTGCCTGGTGTCGGTGCCTTGCTCTGGAATTGGAGACCCTGGGATTCGATTCCCCCAGAGCAACAAGCCTCTTGCCCCGGCAATGAACTCCACCTTGCTGGCTGTTCTGTATCCCACGGTGATCTTCCGTCCTCCTCAGAGCCCAGAGCCCAGCTTGCAACTTCAGGGCTATAAGCAGGATTTGCTGAAACAGGACTGCTGCTCAGTACTCTTGTTTTGGGGGGAAAAAAAAGAAACCCAAAACAATTTTTCTTCCCCCTAACAAAATGAACTTCTGGCGTCAGTTTCCCCATCTGTAAAAGGACAGATGGAAATAAAATCACCTTCAAGGTGACTCAAGATCCAACTTCTTCTGTGGAAAGCAATATGGAGATACCTCAAAGCGATACAAGTGGATCTACCATTGGATCCAGCAATCCCATTGCTGGGCATCTACCCAAAAGATCCAATGACACTCTACAAAAAAAGACACCTGCACTCGAATGTTTATAGCAGCACAATTCGTAATCGCAAGGCTGTGGAAACAGCCCGAGTGCCCATCAATCCAAGAATGGATTAATAAAATGTGGTATATGTATACCATGGAGTACTATTCAGCTCTAAGAAACAACGGTGATTTAGCACATCTTATATTTTCCTGGTTGGAGCTGGAACCCATACTACTAAGTGAAGTGTCCCAAGAATGGAAAAGCAAGCACCACATGGACTCACCAGCAAACTGGTATTAACTGAGCAGCACCTAAGTGGACACACAGGTACTACAGTAATAGGGTGTTGGGCAGGGGGGAGGGGGGTATAGACATACATAATGAGTGAGACGTGCACCCTCTGGGGGATGGTCATGCTGGAGACTCAGACTTGTGGGGGGAGGGAGGGAAATGGGCATTTATTGAAACCTTAAAATCTGTACCCCCATAATATGCCGAAAAAAAAAAAAAATCCATCTTCTAAAATTCTTTGATTTTTATAGTCAGAGTCCCCGGTTCCTGGCTCGGTATGCTTTCTCTAAAATGCTGGTTTCCCAGCCCAGGGCGCCCGGCCTGCCTGTGGGCGCTGTCAGGAGCCTGGGCTGCCGTTCAGGGACCCAAGTCTCCCTCTGACCTGCCAAAATCTTGCGGTTCCCCGCCGGGTGCCGCAGGGAACCCCTCACTGCGCCAAAGCCGTGTGCGTGAGCCTGGGCTGGGCAGAAACACGTGACCCCCCCTTGTTTCTGGAGCTCTGCCCGGGGAGGCCCCAAGCAGGGGGCTCTAACTGCTCCATCTGACCCCAAAATGTAGGGAGATCACACTGTCCCCTATTACGAAAGCCCTTCTCCCAGGGACCCCGGACCTGGGCACGCCCTGGGCCGGCTGCCCGGGACCTGAGTCGCTGGCGGTCACCGTGCCCCACCTCGATCCTGATCTTTCTGACGCTTGGGTTTGTCACTCAGTCTATTGCACCGCTTTTTCTTTTTCGCTTTGAGGAATTCAAGAGCCCAGAAGAAGCAAAGGAAACAGTGGGGCTCCCCCGTCAGTTTGCTAGACCTGCCCCTCCCTGCATATCTGGGTCCCAGCAGGGGTGAACGCGGGGAGGGACAGAGAGAGGTGCAAGAGAGAGAGAGCCCGGCTTGCACAAAGACCCTTGCACTCTTGCAAGCTCAGGGGTCATTTTCTCCAGTCGTCTGGATCTTTAGGTCTTCTTTGTCCTGTTCTTCCGCGAAAGCACGCATTCTGCTTGGTGGCTTTCCTCTAGCAGCCGATGGACCAAGAGCCAGTTTTATGCGTTTGGCTCTCGGTTGCTCAAGGCCCTTAGAGGCGATCTCGGGGACAGTGTCCCTGCCCGAGAGCCGCAGGAGCAGCGGGGGAGGAAGGCGGTCACAAGTGTCAGGAGGTTTGCGCCCCAAGGGGACAGGCATGACGCTGACGGGCCGGCCACAGAGCTGCTCTCAGGGAATGGGCCTTCCCCTGCGCCCACTGCTGAGCTTTCTGCCCACCTGCCCTTTCAGCGGGCAGTGGCCAAGCACCTGGTGTGTGCCAATGACGGACCCCGTCATTGTTCTGGGCACCAGGGAGAGAGGTGACCAAGCTGTGCTGACAAAACTGGGCGGGCAAGGTCTTCGTGCTGGACCCGGAGCCAGCCGGGGCTGTCTACGGAGGAGCTTCATGGTGCACCCGAGGCTGCAGACTGCCAGTGAGCACGCATCCCAGCTCGGCCCTTCCAGAACCGCAAACACGGGCCTTGGAAAGTGTCCCCCCTGGTGATCAAAGGTAAGAGAAAGCATGTTAGACAGGAATGTCCGATTTATGGGGGAGAGGAAACAGCATCCTTTACTAAGGGAGACTGGGAAATCGCCCTTTGTTGGGAATCCGTAACGCAGGGAGAGACACCGGCCTGGGGCCACGAGCCGACATCCTGCCCTGCCCTGCGTCCCCCCGGGCCCCTGCCAGTTTTGTCAGCACATCTTGCTTGGCCACCTCCCTCCCTGGTGCCTGGTGGGCAGCGCAGGGGCGGATTGCGAGTTTCCTGCTGCTACTGACCAGCGCCGAGATTTGGAAGGTGAGGGCAGGGGGCGTCCCTGCCTAAGGAGCGGGACTGACCCAACTGATGGGCACAGAAGTTAAATGTGACCCAGGGCGCGGACTTGCAGATACCTCAGGGCTGCTTCCTGCAGCCTCAAGAGGCGCTTGCTCCCGGGGACTGCCTGCAGAGTGACACCCGTGATTCCAAATAAGAGGAGTGTGTGTGTGTGTGGGGGGGAGTTGGGGACAAATAGGTTTGAAAAATGCTTCGTGCATAGAAGTTTACCACCTGTCTTCATTGCAGTCCTCCTTGGAGCCTTCTTTTATTTTTTTTTCCCCAGCATATTGTGGGGGTGCAAATATTAAGGTCACGTATATTGCCTTGCCCCCCTCCCCCCTCGAGTCAAGCGTGTCCATCCCCCAGACGGTGCACCTTGCACTCATTATGTGTGTTTACACCCGTCCCCTCTTCCCCCCTCCCCACCTGCCTGATGCCTGATAAATGTTACTCCTATGTGTGCACTTAGGTGCTGATCCGTTAATGCCAGTTTGCTGGTGAGTGCATGTGGTGCTTGTTTTTCCATTCTTGGGACACTTCACTTAGTAGAATGGGTTCCAGCTCCAGCCAGGAAAACACAAGAGGTGCTAGATCACCTTATTGTTTCTTAGAGCTGAGTAGTGCTCCATGGTGTACATAGACCACATTTTATTGATCCACTCGTGCATCGATGGGCACCTGGGCTGCTTCCACAGCTTTGCGGTTGTGAACTGTGCTGCTATAAACATTCGAGTGCAGCTCCCCAGAGTCTTCGCCGTGACATGCACTCTGGGAGGCACTGCAGGGACAGAGCCGGAGAGAGTTTGGAGCAATTCGCAGACACGTTTGGGACCATGAGACCCGTCCCTGCAGGTGAGCCACTCGGGACTATTGTTCTTGGAAACCACTTTGGAAGATGCTGGCTTAGGACGACACTGTCGTCCGGCTTGAGTGGCCGTTCAGCAAGGTTAAGGGTGATGTTTGCCCTTTCTCTTTTTACTGAGATTTGCATTTTATTATTTATTTATTTTTTTGAGACACAGTCTCACTGTGTTGCCCGGGCTAGAGTGCCGTGGCATCAACCTAGCTCACAGCAACCCTGGGCTCAAGCGATCCTCCTGCCTCAGCCTCCCGAGTAGCTGGGACTACAGGCATGTGCCACCATGCCCAGCTAATTTTTTCTATATATATTTTTAGTTGTCCAATTAATTTCTTTCTTTTTTTAGTAGAGATGGGGTCTCGCTCTTGCTCAGACTGGTTTCGAACTCCTGACCTCGAACGATCCTCCCGCCTCGGCCTCCCAGAGTGCTAGGATGACAGGTGTGAGCCACCGCGCCCAGCCCAGATTTGCATTTCATTTTTATTTCCTTCAGCACTTTAATATTTTTTGAAAATGCCATGCTATTTATTAGAGAAAATACCTTCAGTCAAGCAAAACAAAATCAAAAACAAATACACACACCCCCATGTGGTCCTTTCTATTTCAAAAATATATGTTCTTATTAGATTTAATGAGGGTCACTGAAAAAAACCCTACTCTTGGATAATGTAGTTGCTTTTATTTTTTCTGTTTCAAAATATTTAGCCTTTGCATTGTAGAGAACATTTTTAAGTCAGCTAGATACAAAGATCTTTTTGCAGACCACCTGTATTTATAGCTATTTATTACTCTCTCATGTTTACGTGGTCCATAAGGTAAAGTATGTAACCCTAAGAAGGAATTAACAATAAAATGCAATCCTTGTAGAGAAACATAGAGACTTGGAATAGGCGGGAAAAAAAAATCTTAAAGAAGGAAGAATACAGTACAAACTAATCTATTTAAAATACTTTAAAATTATATTTAAACTATGATTTTTAAGATATCGTTAAAGATTTGGTAGGATTGCAGCAATCCCACTACAACCTACAGGCTGGTTGAAGACGTCATTTTCTGAGGCCCAAACTCAGAGATTCTGACTCAGGCCCCACCGGGGCTGCCTGGGAACCTGCATTTTCAACACGCTCCCCTGGTGATTCAAACGCATGGACCACACTTTGAGAGAAACTATTAATAGGATGGAGATGAAGAAATAATATTGGGCTATGGGAAACATCTGACTTTGTATATGATACACTTTGTATATGTATATATATAAATATGTATATATGTACACACATATGCATATATACATATGTATATATACACATATATGTATATATACATACATACGTATGTATGTACATAAGCATACATATATATGCTTTGTGTATGATAGAGTTGATTAAATGCAAATTCAAAGTAGCCATTGTAATCTTTTTTTTACCATTTGCATTATTTCTTTTTTTAATTTTAATTTTTTAAGTTTTTAATTATTATAGGTAAATAGTTGTATATATTTATAGGGTACATGTGATGTTTTGATACAGGCATAAAATGTGAATTAATCAAATGAGGGTAATTGGGGTATCCATTACCTCAGGCATTTATCATTTCTTTGTGTTAGGAACATTTCAATTCTACTCTTTTAGTTATTCTAAAGTATATACTGGCCGGGCGCGGTGGCTCACGCCTGTCAACCTAGCACTCTGGAAGGCCAAGGTGGGAGGATCGCTCAAGGTCAGGAGTTTGAAACCAGCCTGAGCAAAAGTGAGATCCCGTCTCTACTAAAAATAGAAAGAAATCAATTGGCCAACTAAAAATATATAGAAAAACTTAGCCGGGCATGGTGGCGCATGCCTGTAGTCCCAGCTACTTGGGAGGCTGAGGCAGGAGGATTGCTTGAGCCCAGAAGATTGAGGTTGCCGTGAGCGAGGCCGACACCACGGCATTCTAGCCCGGGCAACAGAGTGAGACTCTGTCTCAAAAAATAAAATAAAATAAAAATAAAGCATATACTAACATATTGTTGATTATAGCCCCTTTATATGCTATGAAATATTGTTCATTCTATCTATCTTAACTATATTTTTGTGCCCATTAACCATCCTCACTTTACCCCTACCCCCACTACCCTTCCCAGCCTCTGGTAACTGTCATTCTACTCTCTGTCTCCGTGAGATCAATTTTTACAATATTTGACCCCCACGCATGAGTGAGAACTTGCGAGATTTGTCTTTCTGTGCTTTCCTTATTTCACGTAACATAATGTTCCCCACTTCCATCCATGCTATTGCACATGGCAGGATTTCATTCTTTTTCGTGGCTATATAATATTCCATTCTGTGTCATAGTTCCTTTATCCGTTCATCTGTTGACGGTCACCTTAGGTTGACTCCTAATTTTGGCTATTGTGAATGATGCAGTAATAAATGTTGAGAGTGCAAATGTCTTTTCGATACACCGATTTCCCTTCTTTTGGATATGTACCCAGTGGGATTGCTGGGTCATATGGGGAAACGGTTCAGGACGTTGGGTCTGAGCAGGACTTCTTGAGTGACACCCTGAAAAAAGGGACAATCAAAGCACAATTGGACAAACGGGATCACATCAGGCTAAAAAGCTTCTGCACAGCAAACAAAACCATCAACCCAGGCCGGGCGCGGTGGCTCACGCCTGTCATCCTAGCTCTCTGGGAGGCCGAGGCGGGAGGATCGCTTGAGGTCAGGAGTTCGAGACCAGCCTGAGCAAGAGCGAGACCCCGTCTCTACTATAAATAGAAAGAAATTAATTGGCCAACTAATATATATACAAAAAATTAGCCGGGCATGGTGGCGCATGCCTGTAGTCCCAGCTACTCGGGAGGCTGAGGCAGGAGGATCGCTTGAGCCCAGGAGTTGGAGGTTGCTGTGAGCGAGGCTGACGCCACGGCACTCACTCTAGCCTGGGCAACAAAGCGAGACTCTGTCTCAAAAACAACAACAACAAAAAAAACCCGTCAGCCCAGTGAAGAGACAAGAAGCCACAGAATGGGCGAAAATATTTGCAAACCGCCCGTCTGACAAGAGATTTATAACTAGAATATACAAGGAGCTCCAACTACTCAATAAGAAAAAGTCAAATAATCCAACTAAAAATGCGCAAAGGATCTGAGTTAGGTATTTCTCGAAAGCAGACATAGAAATGGCCAACAGGTACATGAAAAAAATGTTCTATGTCCTGAGTCACCAGAGAAATGCAAATCAAAACTACAGTGAGATATTATCTCACCCCAGTTAAAATGGCTTTTATTAAAAAAAAAAAAAACTAACCAGGCCGGGCGCGGTGGCTCACGCATGTCATCCCAGCACTCTGGGAGGCCGAGGCAGGAGGATCGCTCGAGGTCAGGAGTTCAAGACCAGCCTGAGCAAGAGCAAGACCCCCATCTCTACTATACATAGAAAGAAATTAATTGGCCAACTAAAAATATACAGAAAAAATCAGCCGGGCATGGTGGCGCATGCCTGTAGTCCCAGCTACTCGGGAGGGAGGCTGAGGCAGGAGGATCGCTTGAGGCCAGGAGTTGGAGGTTGCTGCGAGCGAGGCTGACGCCACGGCACTCACTCTAGCCTGGGCAACAGAGTGAGACTCTGTCTTAAAAAGAAAATAAAAACTAACCAATATGATTTCTAAGAAACCATTTAAAAATTACGCGACATCATAAAACGTTTCCAGGCAGCTCGGGGCCCGGGATGGCCATTGCAGAAGGAGCTGAAGTGGCAGGTGGGACAGTCTTACTGTGACTTTCTCTGGCTGTTCTCCTCTGGGGCCAGACGACGTGTTTCCTCGTGTCTCGAGTTTATCTGCTCGGGGAGGAACAGAGACGGGTCAATATTTGCCGTTCGGGAACATTCTGCACCTGCTGCGTGCGTTTGGCCTCGTGATACACGACCTCGTGAAAGGTTTCCCTGTATGGGCACAGTGGGCAGAGCAGATTAGATCCGCCTTTCTGGAAGATTAGATGGGCTTTCGTCTTGGCCTGCAATGAAACAAACGCAGCAAGAGCACGAGGGGACGCCGTTTTTTTTAAATGTCACCTGAATAAAAAAAAAAGGTGCTGGGGTCAGCCCCTGAGCCTGCCGGCAGCCCCGGGGAAGCAAAGAAGCCACCCGGCATTTCCTGCTATCTGGCAGACCTTACTCTTCTGCAGGGTGACAGGGGGTGGCGGTCCCTTTTCCCCTGGGTCAGGACTGTCCCTCGAAGGCCCCATGCCACCAACCAAAGCAGGAGCTACACGGGTAAACTCCGGGCCGGTTTGCCACCACCAATCCTACCTTCCCTTACTTAAACAAAAAAAACACCAAACTTCTAAATATTCAGTTATAAACCTTTGCTTTTTTCCCCCACCGCCTAAAACTGGGTTTCTTTATTTTATTTTATTTATTTATTTTTTTATTTCGGCATATTATGGGGGTACAGATTTTAAGGTTTCAATAAATGCCCATTTCCCCCTCTTTCCCCCCACAAGTCTGAGTCTCCGGCATGACCATCTCCCCTAAAACCGGGTTTCTTTTTTTCTTTTCTTTTTTTTTTATTTTATTTTATTTATTTTTTTATTATTTCGGCATATTATGGGGGTACAGATTTTAAGGTTTCAATAAATGCCCATTTCCCCCCCCTTTCCCCCGACAAGTCTGAGTCTCCAGCATGACCATCTCCCCTAAAACCGGGTTTCTTTTTTTCTTTTCTTTTCTTTTTTTAGTTTATTTTATTTATTTTTTTATTATTTCGGCATATTATGGGGGGTACAGATTTTAAGGTTTCAACAAATGCCCATTTCCCTCCCCCTTTCCCCCCACAAGTCTGAGTCTCCAGCGTGACCATCTCCCCCTAAAACCGGGTTTCTTAAATTTTGAGAGATCCAGGGATGCCATCACGCCATGGTGCAGGAGTGAGTCTGTTTGTTTTCACGGGGTTTCTCCACCTGACTGGTGAGAGGAGACAGGCACCTCGTGTCTTCTGCGGTTGGTGCTGTTTCCCTGGCATTTGGTACAAGATATAAACCCAGATTAATCCTCCAGACGGCCAGCTCTCTCTGGATGAGGGACTTGAGGCACAGAGAGGTTAAGTAACTTTCCCACAGTCACACAGCTGGTAGGTGATGGAAGAGGGTGCAGACGTAGGTGGTCAGGCACCACGGTCTGTCCTCTTGATCAGTATTCTATATGCTTTCTTATCATACTGATACTACTGCCATACTAAGGTTTGTAGGGGTTCAGAGAGATTGGACTGGATGCAGAAGAATGAAGGTTTTAGTAGGCATGAATGATGATTCAATAGAATTATCAATAAAGGAACGTCTTTGGACTTCCAGGACGCCTATTTCTCCTTCGATATAAGGCCTCGAAAAGACTGAACCCCAATAGCTCCTAAAAGGGGGAGTGAGAATTGGGACAATCGATAATAAGAAAATAACAGTAGCAGGGTGGTAACGGCCCCAGTAGCTGCTTACGTGTGTGTTTACTTTGGGTGCTTCTGATCAGACTCCACACAGAACGCTTTGCACACATCGTCTTTAATTTTCTCAACCAACCCATTCCACAGATGGGGAAACCAAAGCTGGGAGCGACCAGGTATGACGCGCCAACGTCATGCAATTAGTACGTAGCGGAGCCTGAATTCACCCAGGGAGAAACTGTGTTCACTTTCCAATAAAGTGAGTAGGTCTTGTCTTGTCTTTTTTTTTTTTTTTTTTTTGAGACAGAGTCTCACTTTGTTGCCCAGGCTAGAGTGAGTGCCGTGGCGTCAGCCTCGCTCACAGCAACCTCCAACTCCTGGGCTCAAGCGATCCTCCTGCCTCAGCCTCCCGAGTAGCTGGGACTACAGACATGTACCACCATGCCCGGCTAATTTTTTGTATATATTTTTAGTTGCCCAATTAATTTCTGTCTATTTATAGTAGAGATGGGGGGGGGGGTCTTGCTCTTGCTCAGGCTGGTCTCGAACTCCTGACCTTGAGCGATCCTCCCGCCTCGGCCTCCCAGAGTGCTAGGGTTACAGGCCAGTAGGTCCCTTCTGAATCTCTTTCTCAGAGGCCCAGAACTTGCATTTCGGACACCACAGGCAGCTTGTCACTTGCTTCGGTGTGGTAGGAATTGGTGCTGTTTGCTAAGTACTTCCAGGCTTCTGCCTTCTGAGACTGGGCAAGACGGTGCCAGTTCCTCCCTCCCGGCTCCTTCTGCCCACGCTTGTGACAACGAGGTCTGGCCACAGGCGCTGAGAAGCGGTTCTGGGGGTCACCTCTGGCCACACTCTCTGTCCCTGGCGGGGCGGGGGCCCGGGGGTGGCGGGGCTGCCCTGCCAGCCTGAACCCTAAACAGGACACGGCCCGGAGAGGGGTCTCCGGCCTCTTTGCAGAGGGAGAGTGGCGTGGGTGAGGAAGAACCGTGCACGTTTCATTTTGAGATGGTTATAGAATCCCAGAAAGTTGCAAAAATACTACATAGTATCCCAGGAGCCCTTCCCCCATTGAGGTGATATCAACCAGGGAAACTGAGGCTGGCATAACACTGTCAACTCGACTATAGACTCTATGCAGTTTGCCCTAGCTTTGACAGGCACTGCCGTGTGTGTGTGTGTGTGTGTGTGTGTGTGTGTGTGTGTGTGTGTTGGGGTGTGAGTCCCATGTAATCTGATCCTATGTACCGCGTAACCCCATTATTATAAGACGTTGGTGATCCCATCACGGCCGGGATTGGCCTGCCTGCCCTCCCTGGTCTACCCAATCCCTTCCACGTCTAAGTGCAATCCCAAAGGCCACCAGATTCCTGCAAAACAATCCCTTCGCCAGAATTCACCCATGAAAGTGTTTTGTCTGGTGCCCTGGTGGTCTGAGGTCACTCTGGGCTGGTGGCAGTACAGGGGTGGAGGGAAATATCCATCACATCTTTTTTTTTTATTATTATTTTTTAAATACCTTTAGGTATTTAGAAAACAATATATGTCACTTGAATCAGCTTGGGGAAGTCAGATCCAGGAAATTTGGTGGTTCAAAGACCTGATAATAATGTGAGAAGAAAGGTAGTAGCAGGTGCATAGAAGAACTTATTATTTAAAAGGTGGAAAAAAAAAGAGATTTTAGTGCATGAATGAACACGTCGATTAGGGACTCCAATTCATGGCTTCACCCACGTAGCCTGGCAAAGTATTCTGAAAGCAGGAAGAGTGAAGAGGAAGATTTGGGCTTTCCCGATATTAATATTTTCCTTCTCCGATACTGTAATTTTTGTGGCAATTCTTCAAATGACCAGTCTACTTTGGAAATTACTTTTTTTTTTTTTTTCCCTTTTGCCTTAGACAGCAACTGCCACCTTGGATTACATTGATCAACTCCTCAGCAGGCATCTCAGGGCACGGAAACAACCGATTTGCAGGTAATGTCATGCAAAATTTAAGTCTGAACAAGCAGAAAAGGTTGGTCGAGAGTCTGAAGCCATATTCGGATTTCCATTGCCATGTTTGGATCCTTTAACCGTTGTTTTTACGTATTCTTTTAATTGGCGGCTGCTATTGCTCTAATTGAAGACTCACATTTAAGTGTAAGAAATAACACGGAGAGATTGATTCTGTGTGCCCTTCACCCAATTTTCCCCGATGTTAACATTCTGCAAGACTGTAGTATCATAGCACAACCGGGAAATTGACATTGGATATAATCCATCCGTTGTATTCAGATTTTTCCTGTTTTGCTTGGGCACATTTGTGTCCCTGTGTGTGTATTTGGTTCCATACAATTTTTATCACATGTTGGATCATCACAGTCAAGCCAAAGAACCATTCCACCACAAAAACCCCTTCTCTTGCCCTTTCATAACCCCCTCCAACTCCCTTCCACCACGGTTCCCCCTAGCAACCACCAATCTGTGCTCACTTCTAAACTTTTTGTCATTTCAGAAATGTTATATAAATGGAATCACCAAGTGTGTAGTCTTTTGGAATTAAGTTTTGTTTTTTTTTCCACTTAATATAACTCCCTGGAGACTTGTCCAAGTTATTGCTGTATCAACACTTTGTTCCTTTTTCGTTGCTGAGTAATATTCCCCGCACCTGCATCTTGGTTTGTTTAACTAACACTCACTCATGAAAGGACTTCGTGGTGGTTTCCAGTTTGAGGTTGTTGTGAGTAAGGCTGCCATGAATGTTCATGTATAGGTTTTTGTGTGAATGTATACGTTTTTAGTTCTCTGGGGTACATGCCTAAGAGTATGATCCCTGGGCTTTATGTCTAGTTGTATAGGAAACTGCCAAACTGATTACCAGAGTGGATGTACCTTGCCATTGGCAATATGTGGGGGATCAGTTTCTCCTCATGCTCTGCAGCATTTGGTGTCGTCGCTATTTTTTATTTTAGCCATTCCGACAGGTGTGTAGTGATGCCTCCTTAATTTGCATTTCTCTAGTGGCTAATGACATTGAACATATATTTTCATGTGCCACCTGTACATCCTCTTCAGTGAAATGTCTATCTTGGTCTTTTTTTTGCATTTTCTATTTGGACTGTTTATTTTATTTTTTAGTTTTGAGAGATCATATATTCTAGATATCAGTCCTTTGTCTCCAATTTGTAGTTGTGCCTTCTCCCACACTTTCTATGGGCTTTCTCAGAGCAGAAGTTTGCCTTATAATTTAAAGGTGCCTCTCTAAGGCATAACTAATTATGCTTATTTTTTTTTCTCATAATAACTTAACATTTGTTGCTGTTTAACGTGTTCTTTGTTTCCCTTTCTGATCTGCAAGGCTGAGGCATTTCACCTGCCCTGGATTTTGGAGTATAGGTTTGCAGAGAGTTTAATCTATTTGGTTTGGGATTTTTTTTTTTTTTTTTGAATCTCTGTCTTCTAATTTAGGTTTAAGATTCTTAAAGGATATCTTATTAGACTAAGTGCTTAAAAAAATCAAATTTGTGATATAATACTTCCCATACACTTTATGAAAATGTAAACACATATGTGCTTATATACCACATATCTAGTGGCTTTAATACTTCTGAACTGCATTAATAGAAGTTGTATAAAATTTATGTGAAGGTTATTCTGGTATAACTTTCTCACTATTTACAAAACTATTTGGAAGAGATAGAGTTTTCTAGTCACTTTCTGTGCTTTCCATTCTTTCTCAATGTGAAGACTGACCTCTAGTGTTCTATTCTTTTAAGAATTAATAGACTGAGTCTGGTTCTGAGTAAACATTTGGATATAAAGTGCTTTAAAAATCAGTCCAACAAATACCGCGTTTCCCCGAAAATAAGACCTACCCGTAAAATAAGCCCTAGCAGGATTTCTATATTTTTTTAATTATTAAATTTTCTTTTCATTTTTTTTATTTTCATTTTTCTCTAACATTAACATATGTAGCTGATAACCTAGCAGGATGTCTAAGCATTTGCGCAATAGAAGCCCTACTCCAAAAATCAGCCCTAGTGATGGGCGTGGCTATGAAAATAAGCCCTAGTGCTGGGCGTGGCTATGAAAATAAGCCCTAGTGATGGGGGTGGCTATGAAAATAAGCCCTGGTGATGGGCGTGGCTATGAAAATAAGCCCTAGTGCTGGGCATGGCTATGAAAATAAGCCCTAGTGCTGGGCGTGGCTATGAAAATCAGCCCTAGTGATGGGCGTGGCTATGAAAATAAGCCCTAGAGATGGGGGTGGCTATGAAAATAAGCCCTAGTGGTGGGCGTGGCTATGAAAATAAGCCCTAGTGATGGGGGTGGCTATGAAAATAAGCCCTAGTGGTGGGCGTGGCTATGAAAATAAGCCCTAGAGATGGGGGTGGCTATGAAAATAAGCCCTAGTGGTGGGCGTGGCTATGAAAATAAGCCCTAGAGATGGGGGTGGCTATGAAAATAAGCCCTAGTGGTGGGCGTGGCTATGAAAATAAGCCCTAGAGATGGGCGTGGCTATGAAAATAAGCCCTAGTGGTGGGCGTGGCTATGAAAATAAGCCCTAGAGATGGGGGTGGCTATGAAAATAAGCCCTAGTGCTGGGCGTGGCTATGAAAATAAGCCCTAGAGATGGGCGTGGCTATGAAAATAAGCCCTAGTGCTGGGCGTGGCTATGAAAATAAGCCCTAGAGATGGGCGTGGCTATGAAAATAAGCCCTAGTGATGGGGGTGGCTATGAAAATAAGCCCTAGTGGTGGGCGTGGCTATGAAAATAAGCCCTAGAGATGGGCGTGGCTATGAAAATAAGCCCTAGTGATGGGGGTGGCTATGAAAATAAGCCCTAGAGATGGGGGTGGCTATGAAAATAAGCCCTAGTGCTGGGCGTGGCTATGAAAATAAGCCCTAGAGATGGGGGTGGCTATGAAAATAAGCCCTAGTGCTGGGCGTGGCTATGAAAATAAGCCCTAGAGATGGGCGTGGCTATGAAAATAAGCCCTAGTGATGGGGGTGGCTATGAAAATAAGCCCTAGTGGTGGGCGTGGCTATGAAAATAAGCCCTAGAGATGGGCGTGGCTATGAAAATAAGCCCTAGTGATGGGGGTGGCTATGAAAATAAGCCCTAGAGATGGGGGTGGCTATGAAAATAAGCCCTAGTGGTGGGCGTGGCTATGAAAATAAGCCCTAGAGATGGGCGTGGCTATGAAAATAAGCCCTAGTGATGGGGGTGGCTATGAAAATAAGCCCTAGAGATGGGGGTGGCTATGAAAATAAGCCCTAGTGGTGGGCGTGGCTATGAAAATAAGCCCTAGAGATGGGGGTGGCTATGAAAATAAGCCCTAGTGATGGGGGTGGCTATGAAAATAAGCCCTAGAGATGGGGGTGGCTATGAAAATAAGCCCTAGTGCTGGGCGTGGCTATGAAAATAAGCCCTAGAGATGGGGGTGGCTATGAAAATAAGCCCTAGTGCTGGGCGTGGCTATGAAAATAAGCCCTAGTGCTGGGCGTGGCTATGAAAATAAGCCCTAGTGCTGGGCGTGGCTACGCAGCGCATCTGCACAACCCATGCATGTCGTCGCGGAGCGGGAAAGAACATGAGCAGCCCTTCTCATCTGCCCCGTGACAGCTCTAGTGCTCGACAGGAGAGATTGGGGCCAGTGGTTCTAAAGGAAATAGAGTCGCAAGACATGCTTGGTCCCCAGTGCTTGGCTTGCTCACAGTGCCACCGCGGTGGCACTCTAGACTTGTCTCTGGGCTGAGCACTGAACGGATCGTGCCCCACGTCATGCGCTCCATAGAGTTGGCATGCTCGTCACATGTTTGTTGATTGAGCCAATGAATGAATTCGGATCCAACCTCGTTCTGCATAACCAAACTGCCCGAGAAAACAGGGAGACATCCTCCAAAGGGGGGGCCAACGGAGATAAATTCTAAGAACACAGAGCTGCTGGCTCTATCTACTTTGAAAAATTTACCTGCGAATCCCGAGTATGAATTGTGAGACACCAAGTGAAGTGGTCCGCCTAGCTCTGTCTCAACACCCCCACTTTTAACTCTGAAAATTGCATTCTAAGATTTCCCTTAAACATCCAGCTCTGTCTGGTGCAATTCCTTTGAAAAGAGAAGTTAGCAATGATCCTCATGCACCCCCAAACTGGAGGCACCCTAAATCCGGAGTTGCAAAGCAGGCTTCTCGCTTGCTGGCTTGCTGTTTTCTGTTTATTTTGTTTCTCCTGGCAAGTGGCGACAACACACACAACCTTTTTTGCAAAAGGAAAGTTTTCTTCCCTGGTTGCCCTGCATCGATTTGCTCGGCAGCAAAATGGGAAGTATAGAAATATCAAGGGGAAAGCCCTTCTTCGGTGGGTGGTCAGTGTCACTTCAATTCTTCATTGTCACCACAAACCCGAAGCCCTGTGGACTATTCAATTACTATAGGGATTTCCTCTGGGCTCCTTGCCCCAGCCGGTCTCAGCATGCTTGGGTCGTGTTCTCCGAACACCTGCCACCTGCTCCGTGCAATCAGCTAACTAGAATGCAAATACAAAAGACCTGTTATCAATTATGCAATGATCAGTCGGGCTCAGGCCTCGTGTCTGCGTGGCCTCCTTTAGGACGTGCAGAGTGTTACCTTAGCAGGTGCAGCAAAGCGCGGGGGACAAGAAAGGGCATGAAGCGATGGCGGCTGGCTCAGTGCTTCCAGATTCCATCAAAGGAGTCTGAGCATACATGGAGGCGATCAGGGGGCAGAGGCAGGGAGGGAGGCTAAAGGCAGGGCATCCGGGCAAAGCCTGCGTGAGCCAAGCTCTGAACTGCACGCATGTGTGTGTATGTGTGTATGTGTGTGTGCCCAGACACATTTATCCTTTCTAAATGTGTCCTTTCTCCTCTGATGTTAGACCAAATGGCATTCAAACTCTTGGGGATTTTTTGTTGCTGTTGCTTTTCTAAGACAGGGTCTCGCTCTGTCTCTCTGGCTAGAGTGCAGTGGCGTCATCATAGCTCACAGCAACCTCAAATTTCTGGGCTCAAGCGATCCTCCTGCCTCAGCCTCCCAAGTAGCTGCGACTACAGGCACGCGCCACCACTCCTGGATAATTTAATTTTTTTTTTTTTTTTTTTTTTTGTAGAGACAGGATCTTTCTATGTTGCCCGGGCTGGTTTAAAGCCGATCGTCCTGCCCTAGCCTCCTAAAGTACTAGGATTACAGGTGTGAGCCACTGGGCCCAGCCAAATTCTTGGTGTGGGAACCGTACTTCTCACCTTACCCAGCATCTTGATGCCCGGTGGGTCCAGGGTAACCAACTGTCCCCATTGTGCAGGACGGAGGGAACCTCGGACTCTCAGTGCCCAAAGGGGGAAAAGATGTGGGCAAACCGGTACAGCCTGGTCACCCGAGGCCCTACGTGCGCCATCTGGGTTTGCACGGCATCTATTTTCAACTCACCGGTGTATGCACAACCGGTCAATGATTCCAGGGGAGACAAAGACTAAATACTAAAGACATTCAGGAAGCAAGACCACAGAAGGGATAAATATGAAGCCGGTGGTATGTCAAGGGGTGGGAGTTTACCCAGGAGCCGATAATAACGGGGTACGATGCCTGCAGAGAATTTTAAAACAGTAATAAAACCGACTAAGTTAGCCTGCTTTGAATTTGCAGCCTGCACCAACAATTCTAAATGATGTCACTGAATAAATTCCCCGCCACATACCTGGTTGGCACAGGTAACCCCACTGCATGCTTCCCTTGGTGTGCTCCTGTAGGGACCAGAGATACAGTCTGTTGTCTGGAAATGTCTTTTTGGTTTTTTATTTTTTTATGTTTTTATTTTTTTAATTATTATTTATTTTTTTTATTTATTTATTTATTTATTTATTTATTTATTTATTTATTTATTTTGAGACAGTCTCACTTTGTTGCCCAGGCTAGAGTGAGTGCCTCGGCGTCAGCCTCGCTCACAGCAACCTCCAATTCCTGGGCTCAAGCGATTCTCCTGCCTCAGCCTCCCGAGTAGCTGGGACTACAGGCATGTGCCACCATGCCCGGCTAATTTTTTCTATATATATTAGTTGGCTAATTAATTTATTTCTATTTATAGTAGAGACAGGGGGTCTCGCTCTTGCTCAGGCTGGTCTTGAACTCCTGACCTTGAGCGATCCTCCCGCCTCGGCCTCCCAGAGTGCTAGGATGACAGGCGTGAGCCACCGCGCCCGGCCTGGAAATGTCTTTTTTATTGAGGGCTTGCTATGGTCATGCTAAGCCCCTTTTCACGATTTTCCCACTGAATCTCTTCTTGCTAACATATAAGGAAGCTACTCTTACTTTACCCACTTTGTAAAAGAGGGACTGAGAAGTGCAGATGTCTCTTGTCCAAGGCCCCATGGATAGCAAATCAGCCATTGGAATCTCAGGCCCGTTTGAGGCCGAAGATAACACTCTTGACCCCAGGGCTACGTCGCCTTTGCACGCAGCCCCTGCAGGAAGACCAGGCTGGATGATGACTCTCCGACTGCCCACCCCACGTGGTGGGACAAGCAGCGCTGGATTTCAGACGTGAGACCTGCTTAGCAAAAGCATGCTCAGTAAATGCATGCTCAGTAAGTAATGAATAAATACACCACGGGGAAACTCTGGTAGCCCAATAGGTTCCCGTGAGCTTCATGTTCAAGCAAGACAAAATCTTTCTCATTTTCCCATCAATCGGGAGTTGCCTTCAAGTCCAAGGACTTGGAACATGGAGGAAAGGCCTGGGTCCCATCCCTCTTGGGAGCAGAGGTTCACACCAGTGGACACTCGGTGCTGGGGACGAGCTGGACCAGGAAGCCCTGGCGTCTTTGCGAGACCATTCTTTCTCAGACTAGCTCAATTCCGTGTACAAAGGCACATGGAACGGAGGTCCCCGGACTGAGCTGGCTTCTGAAGGGTTGGCTGGTGGCTTCTGCTGGCTTCTGAAGCCGCAGGCTATGAGGGCACCATTCATGGACTTCCCAGGAAGTCCCACTTTCTTGCAAATCTGGCCTCATGTGTATCAAGACTGATGCTTCCTGCTCTTCTCTAGGATGGTCTCATCGGGGGACTTTTCCGGGATTTCAGGAGTGGGTTCTAAACTCAAGATTGCATGCCGATGTTCTGCAGCCTGCCTCTCGTTAGCAAACGTGTCTGTCTGTCTGGCCTGCGTTGTGTTGCAAACTCTTTCTAGTTAGTTGACGCTTTAAAGAACAGGGAGATTTTGCAAAAACACGTGCATGTCTGGCTTTTCCTGAAATGTTGACAAGAACTGGGCATGCACCTGCCCCAGCCACGCTGGCCCGGCCCTTCAGACAAGACACGTGTCTGTAGCTTCTACCAGTCTCCCTGGACCCCATCATCCCCTCAGCTCACGTCACTCGTTCCTGTTCCCATCTCCTTCCTCCACACACTGGAGCTTGTGGTCCTTACTCTAGATTTACACTGTCTAACGTGGGGTTCGTTACATTTGTAATTAAATTAATTGCAATACATAATTTTTTTTTTTTTTTTTTGAGACAGAGTCTCACTGTGTTGTCCAGGCTAGAGTGAGTGCCGTGGCGTCAGCCTCGCTCACAGCAACCTCAAACTCCTGGGCTCAAGCGATCCTCCTGCCTCAGCCTCCCAAGTAGCTGGGACTACAGGCATGCGCCACCATGCCCGGCTAATTTTTTGTATATATATATTCTTAGTTGGTCAATTAATCTCTTTCTATTTATAGTAGAGACGAGGGTCTCGATCTTGCTTGGGCTGGTTTCGAACTCCTGACCTCCTCGAGCGATCCTCCCGCCTCGGCCTCCCAGAATACATAAAATCTTAAATGCAGCGCCTCAGTGGCACTAGGCACCCTTGAAGTGCTCCTGAGCCACGTGTGTTCACTGGCAGCACAGGTGGGGACACTTCCACCCTTTGGACACTGCTGTGCCAGGCAGTAACTATTTCCGAATCAAGGCCGGCACCTAGCATAAAATTCCCCCTGCCTCCAGATCACCTACCGCCCACCGGGGGGTGGATTTTACACCCCGAAAACTATGGCAAGAGGAGGAGGAGGGGATGGAGGAGGAGGAGGAGCAGAGTGACAAGGAAGAAGCATTTATAGAGCGGTCACTCTGTGTCAGGGCTGTCATAAGGACATTCCATGATGGGTGTCATTTAATTCTTTCAACAGTCCTGTGACATAAGGGAGATTATAACCCCTCCTGCTAAAGGTGAAACAGAGATTTCAGAGCTCATCATATTGCAGAAGGTCACACTGTGCATACATGGTGGAGCCAGGATTTAAACCGAGGCCTGTCTGCCCCTAGAACCCACGATCCCATAGCACGGGGCCCGCAGAAAAGGGTCCACGGGGTCCCCATTAGCAGGGAGCCCGCTGAAATCCAAGGGGAAGCTTCCACCAAACTTGTACAATTAGGTACCAGATATATTCTAGGCCAATGCTAACGCCCACTTCGACCAAACACGGAAAAATGTCTGTTTCAATGTTGGCAAATATTTCTGCATTTCTGCAGCCGTTGCTGCTGCTTTTCCCAGAATGGGCTGAGCGCTCACAGCTGCTGGCCATTAGCTGATTATAAATGTCCTCATCCATTCCCGGGTAGTTATTAAAAAAGGGAATTTATCATATAGCAATACTCTCTGCAAAGAAAAAAAAAAAAAAAAAAAAAAAAAAAAGGGAATTTATTTTGACATTCAAACGGAAGTCACATTTTTCTTCTTAAAGAGGGTTTATTATTAAATGCGTTGTTCCACTCTTATTTAGAAGGCTTATTTTCGCAAATCACACTTAGTAGTAATGTTACATGCCCAGAATGGGAAAAAAAAAAAAAAGGTAAATACTTTAGCTTATGCCTACCATGTGATAATAGGAATTACAGATCACTCGGACAGAGAGAGGATGTTAGACTAATTAATTTCATTCCGGGTAAGAATTTTGACATTACCTTCCTGTCTGTGGCCAAAGTCCAATCTTTAAAGAATGCAACACATATAGATTTCAGTTTCTTGAGCAAAAAAAAAGAATAAAAAAAAAAAAAGAATGCAACACATAAAATGACATCAAGAGTTACCATTAAGTGAAGAATAAAAAATGTTTAATTGGGTAGGATTATTTTTATTTTTTTATTTTTTATTATTTTGAGGCAGAGTCTCACTCTGTTGCCTGGGCTACAGTGCCGTGGCGTCAGCCTCGCTCACAGCAACCTCCAACTCCTGGGCTCAAGCGATCCTCCTGCCTCAGCCTCCCGAGTAGCTGGGACTACAGGCATGCGCCACCACGCCTGCCTAATTTTTTCTATATATATGTTTTTAGTTGGCCAATTAATTTCTTTCTATTTATAGTAGAGAGACGGGGTCTCGCTCTGGCTCAGGCTGGTTTCGAACTCCTGACCTTGAGCGATCCTCCCGCCTCGGCCTCCCACAGTGCTAGGATGACAGGCGTGAGCCAGGGTGGGATTATTTTTAAATGTAAAGGTGATATAGTCATTTGGTCTGCCAAGCTTTTTCTATATCCTATATTTGAAAATTATTTTGTCGTTTTCTAAACTATGAACATTTATCAGAAATATTTTTACGACAGGATTTGCTTTGCCAGGGACCATAATTATCGTCAGTTTTGCTTGCCAGTGAAGAAGAATGCTTTTATCTGGATGAATTTATGCATGGGGTGGGAGTAGAAGATTTCTTTTTTTCCAGGGAGATTTTCATCTATAGCCTAGAGCTGGGGGGAAAAGCTTTTTAAAAAGTAGATGGACGATTTGCTCCATAAAGTTTCTCAATTCAGTTACAACCACACGTGTGACACTGGCTCCCCTATAAATGTAGTGGCCGGCATTTCCATTTTCTAACGGAGCTTTAAAATAATTTTGCTTTACTGGTCGAACTCATGTTTATCGACCAAATTTCCCCTCAGTTTAGGAAGAGTTTTCTTAGAAGGCAAATACCCTGGAATCACGTGTATTGATGTTAAAATCTGAAAGGAAAATGATTTCTTAAGGTAAGCACACCTTACTTAGGAGTCAATTTTGAGCTGGAAAAATGTATTCATTTACCCTTTCAATAGACATTTGTCAGGTGTCCGTGATGTGGCCCTCACTAGCCTGAGATCTTGCATTTCTACCAAGCTCCCAGGTGAGGCCAATGCTCTGGCCCAGAG